>NW_022988058.1:120000-172500 GCF_902827165.1 Trematomus bernacchii | reverse complement strand
GTGTGTGTGTGTGTGTGTGTGTGTGTGTGTGTGTGTGTGTGTGTGTAGGATTAACTATTTGACTGTGTGTGTAGACGAGGGAAATAGATGCTTACCCCACTCATGTGTATGCATGCGTACAAGTGTGTGTGTGTGTGTGTAGGAACTATTGAGGCAGGGTGGCAGCCCTCTTGAACCATGTTAAACCTCCGTAAGACTTTAATCTCATGTAAATTATAATTTAATTAGTGAATTAAAAGAAGAAAGCTTATGAAAAACAGTTTTTCTTGGGTGTGTGTGTGTATGGCTATAAACTGCTGACTTGACTTTGTGTGTGGGATTATTTCTTACTCTTTGTGAGGCCATCATTATTTTAAGTCACAAGCGGTTTGCTTGTGTGTGTGTGCGCGCGCACGCGTGTGTGCGTGCGCGTGTGCGTGTGTGTGCGTGTGTGTGTGTGTGTGTACGATACATAATACTTGTATTCCCAGGTCTCTAGGACCTTTGACAAGCACGTTTGTTTCACAGCTCCTTATATATCAAGTAAACAGGGATGTGTGCTCGGTGCGTGTCCTCCAGAACACGTCCATTGTTTTTTCAACACAGTTTAGATTTGACCACGCCCACTTCCACACGATGAAAGCCTCGACGCAGTGTCAGCCTTGGTGTTTTCATCCCGTGCTGAGTAGATGTTAATTCATCGAGAATAATAAACTAGCAAACGTCTTTGTGATAATACTTCAGCGCTGTTAACCTCTGGATTTTCTCTGACTATCTGCACACATTGTTATACTATGCTATAATTAATATTGGACCTTGTGTTTTTTCTTCTATCCAATCAATAAAAAGAAGTACAACTACAATACCTTACCATACCATACTGTATAGTACCGTCCTATACCATACAATACCATACTATACCATACAATACCATACTATACCATACAATACCATACTATACCATACTATACCATACACTACTGTAATATAACATACCATACTTTATTACTATATATTTATTATATTATAAATATTGTCATTTGCCTGTCCATTAAATTAAAGCAAACTATTTTATTTGGCTATGTAATACATGATTTGAGGGGGAAGTGGTGCTTAAAATAAATAAAAGTGGACGGCTTGTTGGCTGGTGGGTTTGGTTTTGTGTTAGTGGAGCTCCAGAAACAGTAGGGGTCCCTTTGGACTCACAATGCCCAACAGGGCAGCTGGTTCCTGGGCACAGTTAGTGTCCTGACCCCTCAACTCTCTGGAAAATCCCTGACCATCTGCACCAGCTACATTGATAAACCATTCTGCCTGTATGATTTTAATTATGTTCTCCTCCAGATTTAACTGTTTCTACTTTTTTTTTTTTTTATATATATATATATATATATATATATATATATATATATATTATTAGAGTAACATATTATTCTGGTGCAAATATCTTTTGTACTTGCTTATAATTATTAAGTGTGTGAGTGTTACCTGAAAGCTGCTAGTTTTTATTCACTTTGATGTTAAAGGTCCCATGTCATGCTTTTCCGGTTATTACCCGTCCCCTTGTGTGTTATGTAGCTTTTTCTGCATGTAAACGGTCTGCAAAGTCACAAACCCTCAAAGTACACCCTGTAGCGAGTAAAACTCTAACACAGAAAAGACCTGTCTATGCTGCCCCAGAACGCCTCGTTGGACATTTCTCTTTTTCCATTGTTTACTTCTTGGGTATAGTGACGTATTTTGGGTATAGTGACGTAACGTAACGGCTCCGCAGATTGATCCAAATTGACTTCCTCACACACACACACACACACACACACACACACACACACACACACACACGGCAGGACGTTGCGAGGAGCGGGACACTGTGAGCTGGCTCACTGGTGTGGGGTCGGCGAGACAGCGAGACACCGCGGAACTCAGCCTGGGCACAGGCTGAGGCACACACACACACACACACACACACACACACACACACACACACACACACACACACACACACACACACACACACACACACACACACACACACACACACACACACACACACACACACACACACACACACACACACACACACTCACTCACTCACTCACTCACTCACACACACACACACACACACACACACACACACACACACACACACACACACACACACACACACACACACACACACACACACACACACACACACACACACACACACACACACACACTCACACACAAACACACACCCACACCCACACATGCACACTAGACTACTTCATATGGAGGAGGACTTATTGAGGAGAGTGAGTGTGTGTGTGTGTGTGTGTGTGTGTGTGTGTGCGTGTGTGTGTGTGTGTGTATATGAGTGTGTGTGTGTATCAGGTGTCCAGCCACTCTTTTGTTCTGCTAATCCTTTCTCTTTCTCTCCAACAAAAGCTTTTAATGAACCTTGCTCTTTGCTGTAGGAAGGGATCTGTTCACAGGAGGAGTGATTTCACACAGCAATTACTCTTTCTTTATGGGATGTACGTGTCGGCACAAAACTCAACTTATACTTCAACATCACTCAAACTCAGAAAAAAACAAAAACGTATCGACAATGGTCTGAGCAACAAAAAAAAAGGGCCAAATTCTGAATTGAGATGGATGAAAACTGAAATTCTGTCATGGTACCAAAACATGACAATAACTACATAGTTACACAATTCTGAATATGTTGTGTTGTTGGACAATGGCTGCCTCTCTGACTAAAATACAGTCTTTTTGAATAATACATGATTTGATTATCTATTTATTATTATAAGCTTTCTTTTGCAAGCTGTGTAAAAAGGATTATTAATGTCTACTTGGAGAACAGGAACCATAAGTGAAGCTCCACTTAAGCGTTCAAAAAGTAGAACAATGAGAAAATCACAGTACTGAGCCGATGTTTAAAACCTGAAATACCAACAGATATTTTACTGTAAAATATCCAGAGATCCCTTATTTGTGCTGCAACGGGGACATTTACTGTACATGATGACAACAGCAGATCAAGTGAGGGGAATAGACTTACATATTACAACATAAGAAATAACTAAGTATGCAGACTTTATTAATAACACAATAAGTAAACCATGGTAAAAAAGTAGCAATATATTTGTTTTAAAGAAAAAGGTGCAATATTGAAATAAAGAGGTAGCTGGTACTGAATGCCAATTGTCAATAAACTGAGAGAAACATTTTAATTAAATAACGTCAAATTGCAGAAGGGTATACTGCACACAGTTTTATATTTACAGACAGTGTTTCTCTAGTTCTACATATACACAGGTCAGGCTCACTCTGTTCAGTGTAGGTGTGTGTGCAGTTTGGAGGACGGATTGTTTTATGAGGCACATGATGTGTGTGTTTTAGGGCCTGCGTTTGAAACCCAGCAAGGAGCTACATGTGGTAAGAGGCGACAGTTCCTGAAGCACCAACAGGAGGACGTGTTGAGCTGAGCTCTGGTTATAGGATGGTCTGCGGATTTCATCCTATACATCTTTAATACCGTAGTTGTGTTATATTTACACAAATAACTACACATTTCCCTGAGAGATTTGTCTCAATGTGTGTTTCACATTTGATAAGCACTATTGTGAAAAGAAAGAAAGACTTTTAGAATCACATGGACACTGCACAGACTTCATTGACCCTCTGAGACTAACTGTTGTAATTCAAATAGAGAGATGTGTTTCATGTATCCCCTGGGACAGCCAGCATATTTAAAGGTATGCAGGCTGGCATCTATCTATCCCGATTTACCTTGAATCGGGGCAGTAAAAGCTGCCAGCAGTAAAGCGCCACAGAAGTGTAACAGTGAAAAGCAGCAGAACAGAAAACATAAAAGTCTCTCCTCCGCCGGCTGAACGCTTTTATTCCTCCCCAAAGGAACGGGAGAACAATGTTTGTACTGTTTCCACTCAATAAAACACTAAAAGCTTCAGCAAGGACAAACCACCAGTGAATAACAAATCACAGTGCTCTGTTTACAGTCCAGACCAATAATTATAATATCACAGCTGTGAGGACCAATGGTGAGGAGAGGCAATCAGACAGAGGAGGCTGTCTGTGAGACGTCCTTCATCACTAAGGTACAATATTGAAAAGAAAAGCAAAACAAAGCGTGGTATTCTGAAGACTTAGGCTGCAGCCACACAAGGACGATAACGTTCGTATCTGCTACGTATCTCTATCAGATAGACGGTTCGGCCACACAAGGCCGACATGGAAACGCAGAAAACGATAACGATAACGGGTCCCAAGGTGGGTAGATCTGCGGACGAAACACTTTGGGGGGCAAACGGCTCCGTGTGTACGCCCTATACGATCATTTCCTGATAACGATGATGCAATAGCCCCAGTGTTTCGAGCCAGGTCCCGGTATCTCGCAGGACAGTGCACCCAGCAGGAGCTTCCAGCTAGATTTGATCGATATGGACATAAACACGAGTGAAGTCTAATCGGACAGGAGAGGAGACACGCAGCTCTGCATGATAACCTGCAGCTCTGCATGACAACCTGCAGCTCCGCCCGCTGTGATGGAGCGATGAGCGGAACAAAACACACACTTCAAGTTAGATCATCACCCTTAGCTATTTTAATGACCTCTCAAACTACCTAAACTAGTTATAAATATGTTTATTTTTACTGTCGGGTCACTCATCACTGGATCAGCTGCTGCATGAGACCACGGATACTGACGGGCTGTCAGGAGAGGGGGAGGAAAAGAGAGGCTCCGTCCTCCGTGTATTATTCTTATATTATTATATAGAGTCGTTATTCATTTGTTTTAAAGCTCAATAAATAACAAAGAAGACCTTTGACCGGCACTTTTCTAATTTTGTCCGGAAGATTTAAACTTTAACGGACTGTTGACCGGCGAAACCCCACCTCTGCTGCTAAATCCAGCGCGGAGAATAAACAGAAGGGCAACCATGGCAACCATGCATGCGCGAGAAGTCTTCTTCGCTGCTTTTGGTGTATTTTGTGGCGGAAGTACAGCGCCTGGCATATGTACTACAGCGTCTCCAGCGGTTTGAGCTGTCTCTTGTGGACGGACACGTTTCTGGTGCCTATTGCGTGTGGACGGAAGACTTTTTTGATAACGATTTCGGTGCGTTTCCGTTATCGTCCTTGTGTGGCTGCAGCCTTAATCACAAAAAAACTAAAACATGATGTATGTACTGTATAAGTAGGATGGTCCCTTGTCACCGATGCTGTCTGTATTTATCATAGACGGGATCTTAAGGCGCAGCAAGGGGGGGCAGGTTTAGGGACCAGTGGAATTGCATTTCTGCTCTCTGAGCGTGCCCAGTGTCCAGCGGCCGGGACAACAGATTCAAAGATTCAAAGGCTTTATTATCATATGGACAGTAGCTACAGTGTAGTTATGGCAATGGAAATCTTAAGTCCTAGGCTCCTCCAACAATGCAACATACATATAAATAAGACATACAACAATGAAACAACTTAAATTAAAATAACAATATTAATAGTGCAAGAAGAAACAGAGTATAATTAATAGTGCATGATTATGTTGCAAGACCAATGTGCAGTAATGCAGATGTCCCTCGAAGTGTGAGGCCTGGTTGTCTGCCAGAAATCGGTGGACTTCTCCCTCCGGGTTGGAAGTGAGTCGCTGCCCCAAGAGAGGGACTTCTCCCTCCGGGTTGGAAGTGAGTCGCTGCCCCAAGAGAGGGACTTCTCCCTCCGGGTTGGAAGTGAGTCGCTGCCCCAAGAGAGGGACTTCTCCCTCCGGGTTGGAAGTGAGTCGCTGCCCCAAGAGAGGGACTTCTCCCTCCGGGTTGGAAGTGAGTCGCTGCCCCAAGAGAGGGACTTCTCCCTCCGGGTTGGAAGTGAGTCGCTGCCCCAAGAGAGGGACTTCAGGTGACTGGGTCTTGTTTGCAACTGAGGATGAAGCAGAGTGTGAGACGGACAGGCGGTTCAGTTTAGTACTAGTGATGTATGCATTCTACCAGTAGAGGCATCTATTTGATAATGGAGTCATGTGGGGAAAAGAGACCTTTAGATCTAATAATGACCGTATATGTGTTTCTGATGTACTATATTGTGGTAAACTCCATACCTCCAGCTTCACAGTGAATGTCAAGAGATGCAGATGTGAACGAGAGGCGGGGGCGGCTCATCTGAAGGGCATTGCAGTGGACATGCTAATATTTGTGCAGATGCTGATTTTATGCTGTCGATGCTAATGTGTGACATGAAAGTCAGGATGTCTCCTGATGAAACACACACACACAAACACACATACAGGTTCATGACACACACAGTGGCGGCTGGTGCATTTTTCTCCAGGGGGGGGCTCTACCAAAATGTATGCAAACTTATACACAAACTCAAAACACATGTCATATTACAACGCAGGGCTAGCTCAAAGGCACACAGCACTTGATACAGTCTATTATTTGAGTTCCTGTTTTTGTCAACCTCCTTATTATGCTCACTGATCCTTATCCTGTAGCCCTCATTGGACAGCTGTGTTTACTTTCCTAAACATGGCTAGTCCCATAGCATCATCCATGTGGACTCTAGTTTGTTCATGCTTTTGAGTTTTTTTCTGATATGTGCTTTAAGTCACTCACATCTGTCTGGATCCATGCTGGGTCTGGTCCATAGACTGGTCTGATCCTGACGTTTGAAAAGGGAGGCAGGGGAAGCTAAATATAGCACTGGTGTTGCTACAGGTAGTTAGCCTTCTTGCTATACTGCCTTCCTCTGTCCTTAACTCCTGCCTATGTCAGGCTGATCAGGTCCGAGCTCTTTTACTCTCAGCTTTCCCTCCAGTGTCCTCCTCTCAAAGGGTGTTTCTTTAAGTGATTAAACATACTTTCCTTCTCCATATTCACTATCTAGTTTTGTTTACACTCCGTCTAACTCTCTCTCACTCAAACGTCAATCACTCACTCTGGAGCTCCTGCTGCCCCCTAGTTGTTGGCGGTGTTAACAGCTGCTTTGGGCGCAGCTTGTGTGCGCCCCGAGCAGCTCCTATCTGTTGCATTGAAGAGGTACGGACTGCGCATGTATGGGATTAGTTTTGTATCATAAAGATAAAGCAACACTTTCTCAGAATAAAGCAAAACTATGAGTTTAAAAGAAAAAAAAACTGAGTCAAGCAAAATAAAATAAATTTCACAAATAAAACTATAAGTTGCAAACAAATCATTTGTGTAATCATGTAAACTATAAGTCTTTTTTTTTAACATATGTTTTTGTTTGCAGTTCTCTTTGCTTCTTTCTCAATGATCAGACTTTTGCTTTCGCTGCAGCACTCTCTTTTGCGCTCCTTCACTTTTTGTTTGAGATTCTGACACAAACCTCCCAGGTGGGCGGGACTTTCAGGGGTGCGTCCCCATTGGCTACTCAGTTTTTGAGTGACAGCCCACTACACCACAGATCATACAGTGCAACTCATGCAGCAAACTCCGGAGTCCACTCGGCCACGTTAGTGTCGGTGCCTCCTGGGGAGTTTCATGAACATATCGGACTTATCTTATGGATTGCTGTGCATTAGACTTGTGTTGTGTAGTTTATACTTTATTCCAACTTTAAATATGTTAATACCTGAACACACTGCTGCTGTTAAATAGTTTCCCAATTTGGGATTGATAAAGTGTCTGTCTGTCTATTTATTTATTTTATAGATAAAAAAACACATCTATGTATTTTCAAGCTAAAGGTGATACACAATATAAACTGTATACTATTATTTTTTCAAAGACATGTTACATTTCAAAAGCATATATTGCTATGTTTAGGACAAACAATTAAAGACTGCTTTAATTGAACAAATTCTACAATATAAAAGTGGCAGATTTGCTTTATGAAACAGACCAGACCTAGGCTGCATACCAACACAATTAGGAACATGCTCACATCTTACTATGTTGGTCTGAAGAGCTGAAGCATTCATACACAATGGATATAAACTGTGTTGTCTCATTCTATATCCTGTGAGAAAATGATATACATTTAGCATTACAAATTCGACATACTATTCCTGAGGAAGATATGAATAATCAACAGATTTGAATGGAATCTCTAACATTTTCATGTAGAATAAAGACAAAAGAGTGATTATACAAATTACATTTATTGAAATTTGAACCAGAAGATGAAATCTCAAAGAATGTTTTAAATAAAAGGACATAAAACAAAAAGGTGGATAATAATAAAATCTATTAAATGTATATGTAAAGACATTTGGTCAAATGAAATGACACTGAGCAAGTGATAACAACAACGCCAGCGTGGATGAAGATGGTGCAGGTCTCTCTTCATGCCCCCCCTCCGTGCTGTCCCCTCAGAGGAAGTGGGAACACGGGATAAGACCTCTGGACACCACGCTGTCTCAATGATCCACACTGTTAATATGAGAGGAAAATAAATGTTTTAGGAAATGAAAAATATGAAGTTAACAAATAAAACACAGCTCAGGGGCATCATGGACGGTAGGTTTTCCTACAAAGTTAACTCAGCCTCCATTGATTTTCATATCAAATTAGCGTGTTAATAAAATAAGCTATCATGGCTTATACTTGCATATCTAAACAGAATCATGAAAGCCTGTTGGTAGAGTCAGGCACACGAGTCCGTTTGAGTGTGTGCGCCGGTGTCAGAACGCTCACTCACTCACTGCTCGCTTTGTAGCTAACTGTCCCTGCTATTAGGCTACTAGCTTGCATTGTTATGGATCTAAAGTTAGCAAAAGCTAACTTTCATAACACAGCTTTTCTTTACTTCTCACTTAACTAACACAATAAAGAAACAGACCGTATAGTACAGCACAAACAACACAAATGATCAATACTTACATATATTTTCACTTGTATTATAATAATTGAAATGCTGGTTCTTCTGGGGGTCTTCTGTCCACGCCCAGCTACCGCACCGCAGCTGCCTGCACTGTACAATCGCTGGAGGACTGGGCTGTAACTCAAAAACTGAGTAGCCAATGGGGACGCACCCCTTAAAGTCCCGCCCACCTGGGAGGTTTGTGTCAGAATCTCAAACAAAAAGTGAAGGAGCGAGAGCAAAAGTCTGATCATTGAGAAAGAAGAATCAAGAACTGCAAACAAAAAGATATGTTAAAACAAAGAAAAAAGACTTATAGTTTACATGATTACACAAATGATTTGTTTGCAACTTATAGTTTTATTTTTGAAATTTATTTTATTTTGCTTGACTCAGTTTTTTTTTCTTTTAAACTCATAGTTTTGCTTTATTTTGAGAAACTGTTGCTTTATCTTTATGACACAAAACTAATCCCATACACATGCACCACTTATAACGAGAGTCAATGGGCAAAGATTCCTGCGCCCCAAGCAGGAAACACGTGACTTATCAGTAACTTTAGACATCGTAAAACCATTTGTATCGATATTTTATCATAGATTATACATTTAACTAACACCAACTATATAATATGTACCTTGTTCATTAAAAGAAAAATGTATACAATTTATAAAATGAAAGTATTTTTTAATGACAATCTAGAATGTGGGAAGAGGTGGGGCGGCGCCCCTATGGGCCGGCCGCCACTGGACACACAGTTCCTCAAGGCTCAATTTGGGAACCCCTTTTCTTCTGTATTTTTTACCTTTGTGGCACATATCAGTTTGGTTGTGTATTTTATCATCGATCTGGGTGATGATAAAGTTGTTTTATGTATTTGTAACTTTTTTAACCTGGGTTTACATAGCTGTCTTAAAGAAATGAGTGTGTGAATAAATTGTTTTTTATAATTGAATCACAAAAAAGTAGTTATCTGCGCCATAACACTATTGAAATGTGACTTTAACACTTGACGTTGAGCTTTAAGTTTGTTGCCAGAAACCAGGGAATATATTTAATGCAGTTGAACTTTCAGAAACACATTATCCAGTGATTAGATCTGATATTAATAATCGAAGAAACTCTTCCAAATTAAACCCTCTTATCCTTCTAATAGCTAGAATGAAATTATGTTTTTTTGATTGAATGTGAACAAAATATCTTTGGTTGTTAGACGTTCAGTAAGACAAAGACTACATTTGGCGCCTCAGTAAATGATGTTGGAGATTTTTAAATGTTGTCTGACATTTGATAGATCAAATGATGAATTGATTAATAGAGAGAATAATCTCCATATTATCTGATAATGAACGTAATTGTTAGATGCAGCCCTAGTTAAAAATGGTATTTCAAAATTGACTCTTGTTTAGTCAGTCAATTGTACAATTATACTTTTGGAGGCTCGATTTGCCAGGCAAGGGGACACAGAGTCTCCCTCTGTAGGGGTCCGGGTCAGGTTGATTTAAAAATTGGTTCCACGTGCAATTTTATTTAATTCCCCGTCCGTTAAGTGTGGGGGGATACAGAATATACAAGGGTAGGTTGAAAAACCAGTTAAACCTAGAGAGCATTGATATTCATAACACGCACTATACCCTTCAGCACACACACACACACACACACACACACACACACACACACACACACACACACACACACACACACACACACACACACACAGGCTTCAAGCTCATTCTCTCTCTCCACACATCGATGGCAGCACCAAATGAAGATTGAATATCCAGAGAAACGGAGAGATGGAATAGAGAGTGAGGGGGGGATTTGTGTGTGTGTGTGTGTATGTGTGTGTGTGTGTGTGTGTGTGTGTGTGTGTGTGTGTGTGTGTGTGTGTGTGTGTGTGTGTGTGTGTGTGTGTGTGTGTGTGTGTGTGTGTGTGTGTGTGTGTGTGTGTGTGTGTGTGTGTGTGTGTGTGTGTGTGTAAGATGTCTCTCTGGTGTTTCAGTCATCCACTCTCAAATCTCTGACTGCAAAGTGCATTCTGATCGGATTGTAAATATATACAAAACAAACAAACAACGCGCCTGTAACAAGCTTGTTAGAGGACTGAAACACGTTTAGGTAGTGGCCAAACTACACCCTCTGTTGATGTTATTTGGGACCTTTTTCCCCTTGTTTTACATTTGTAAAGAGACTTAATGATTCACAGGGTCTAAGAGTATTACATTGTGCTAAATGCTAAAAAGCTAATTTCATCTCCATTCATTTGACTGAGCCGAGAGCGTGTTGGAGGCGGGACTTAAGGAAAACGGAAATTCTCTATGGTCAGATCCAGTGGCGAGCCGTGACTTTTATACCTAGGCCCTCTGACCCCCCCCCCTTCCGTCAAAAAAAAAAGAAGAGTTATTAAATCACAGCGTATACTTCAACGGAATATCAAAACAACGGCCCGGGGTGCAAAACGCATCAATGACAGCGACCCTCTACTACACAGAACAACACCATTTATATAAACACCTATCATGACAGGGCACCCACAGCCAAGTAACAATTACAAATGAATTAAGTCGGCACGGCGGCCCACATTGAAAATGACTTACGGAGCGTCCACACAGCAGCGTTAAAAAAATCTTCTAACGCTTCTGCCCATTCACTTTGAATGGGGTGACGTCACTTTGCCTCACTTTTCGCCGAACTGCATTGTGGGAAGCAGAGCGGAGATTTTCAGGATTTTCAGGATTCAAAGTTGAGCAATGTTCAACTTTTGAAGCTGAGGTGGAAGCGTCAGCCAATCAAATCCCGTGAATGCAAATCTGACAGTTCAAGCGCTAGCCAATCAAACCGCGTGTATGCTGGGAGAGACATACCGCAGGTCATTTCCTCATATTCCAAAAAATGGAGGAGAAATTAGCGGTAGGGAATCACCCGGTGCTTTATGACCAGTCCCTATTTACCTACCGGGATATAAACCGGAGGAGCCAGGCATGGAGGGAGGTGGCAGAGACAGTGGTATGTTTTCGCCTGTTTGGGGAGTTTATATCCAGTTTACTTTTGCTTTGTATGTCGGGGGCGGGAGATTCATGTGATTGGTTGTTGGTCGCGTTGCTCGCAAAAAATCCCCACGCTTCAGATACGCCCACCTCCAAGATTTTTTTAACACTGCTGTGTGGACGCTCCGTTAGGCCTACCTTTGATGATCAAATCACTGAAACACAAAGTCCATCCTCCTGTCCTTTTGGATGAAGCACTTGATGGCGGGGTCATGCAGCTGATCCTTTGCCACTCCAGTTTATCAATGTAACTCAATCTTGAAAATGACTCGGTTAATAATTTCGCAACGATGTCATCACTATCACTGACGTGAGCCATCATGAACAAACTTATGCTAATCATAAATCTATCGATTAGATTTATGATTAGAAAATTATAAAAGTAGGGTAGACATGTGGATATTATCCGGCTGAACAAAACGTGCATTTATCTAACAGGTTCGTTTTCCAGACCTTATTTCGAGCTATTTTCCTAAATCCTATGGAGAAATCCCATTGCTTTTTTGTCGAGGGAACCCGAGCGCAGCTTACTTCCGGGTTTTAGGACGCGTCACTGCACCACTATCACACACATGTATAAACTTCACAGCGGGCAGAACTTGTCATAAAGTCTGCGATAATAAAGCCCACCCATTTAGAGGGAAGATATGATTGGTCAATTGTACTGTCATTTGACATTACTCTCTCGTTGAGTTACCCTAGCTGGCCCTCAGTGAATTTACAGCAGGACCACCAATCAGCTCCTATCTTCACAGTGACTCGCAGAGAGGGCCAAAAGGAGAAACTGAACAGGCAGATTCGAAGGATTTTTTAATGTTTTCAAATATAATTTTTTTGAATATCTTAGACCCTCAGAGAGGGCCTAGAGGGCCCTGACGGCTCGCCACTGGTCAGATCCCGGATTATCAGGTTTTTTTTGTTCTGGAGGGTCAGTTTGTCTTGGCTTCACGCACAGCCCCCCCCAGCGCTGTTTCCATCTCTTCATACATCCACAGCCTGTAATCAGAGCTTCTGATTCCTCTCGGCTGCTCTGCTTAATTATGCGTGTTTATGTAAATGCAGAGTGTTGATGAGATGGTAATAGATACAACAGATTAACTTTAATGGATTCTAGAGAGACTGAGAAATAAAGCAGCCTCTCTATTAGAGGGCTTGGAGGTGAAGGTACCCCCCCGGTGGCCATGTTGGATGGTGTTCGCCCATCATGGCTGATAATATTCCATCATCACTTCACACCTCGAAGATGTGTGTTTATTTGATGGGAGATAGTTATTATTTCAAGATCAGATTTCATTGAGTGGAGTTTAAAGGGTTACCTCCTGGAATTTTAAAGACATATTAAAGGTCCCATGTCATGCTTTTCCGATTATTACCCATCCCCTTGTGTGTTATGTAGCTTTTTATGCATGTAAACGGTCTGCAAAGTCACAAACCCTCAAAGTACACCCTGTAGTGAGTAAAACTCTAACACAGAAAAGGCCTGTCTATGTTGCCCCAGAATGCCTCGTTGGAGATTTTTTCCATTTTTTCCATTTTTTTCTTCCTGGTCTTAGGCCCCAGCCACAAGAGGACGATAACGGTCATATCCGCTACAGTTCTCGAGGCCGACATGGAAATGCATAAAACGATAATGATAACCAAGGTGGGTAGATCTGCGAACAAAACGCTCTGGGGGGGGCAAACGGCTCCGTGTTTACGCCTATACGATCATTTCCTGATAACGATGAAGCAATAGCCCCGCCTCTCCCCACCTCTCCTGCTCAGAGATCAGCTGCTGGGCTGTCAGAAGAGGGGGAGGAAAAGAGAGGCTCCGTTTTTTATTCTTATATGATTATATAGAGTCGTTATTCATTTGTTTTAAAGCTCAATAAATAACAAAGAAAACCTTTGACCGGCACTTTTCAAATTTTGTCCAGAAGATTTCAACTTTAACGGACATGTTGACCGGTGGAAAAAAATCTAACTGAAACTCTGCCGCACGGTCCCCTCGTCCCTTGGAAGAGGCGGAGAGGTGGGTGTTTTTCATCTGCTGGTGGACTAACCGGAGAGAATTACAGCAGGAGCAAACGCTTGGGAGGGAGAAAAAGAGAAACAGCGGAGAATAAACAGAAGGGCAACCATGGCAACCATGCGCGGGAAGTCTTCTTCGCTGCTTTTGTGGCAGACTACAGCGCCACTTACAGGCCTGGCATATGTACTACAGCGTCTCCAGCGCTTTCGACCGGTCTCGTGTGAACGGACACGTTTCTGGTGCCTGTTGCGTGTGGACGGAAGACTTTTTTGATATCGATTTCAGTCTGTTTGCGTTATCGTCCTCGTGTGGCTCCAGCCTAAGTGACGTAACCATGCCCAGGTCCAAATGGACCAATCCGTGGAGCTCCTCACACACACACACTCACTCAGCCTTATCTTTTCTCAGCCGCGCTACTCAGCGGAGTTTCGCCGGCACACACACTCACTCAGCCTTATCTTTTCTCAGGTTGTGTGTGTGTGGCGAACTGTGTGGCGAACAGCCTGGCTGTGAGTGTGTGTGTGTGCTCAGGCTGAGTTCCGCGATGTCTCGCTGAATAGCTGCATATTCCTTTTCAGGAATATGCAGCTATTCTATTCATTTAAACTCATATTTACATTAACTCTGTGTGATGTGTGTGTGTGTGTGTGTGTGTGTGTGTGTGTGTGTGTGTGTGTGTGTGTGTGTGTGTGTGTTTGTGTGTGATGAGCAGTCGAGCAGAATGACAGATGATTAGAGGCTGTCCGCATACACAGAGGACAGGTTGATTACAATCAATAATCTATCAACTACTGGCTGACAAGATGTATTGATTAGAGACTATGAGGTGTGATTAGTGCCAAAGACCGAACTAACTGAGCAGCCAATCGTGTCGATCGTCGCCTACCATGCCGTGAACTATGCCGCGAGAGAAGTAACGTGACACTCTCGTCGCCACCCCTCTCGTCTGAGAAGCTACGTGACGTCTGCGTCTGAAGTTACTTTACTTTGATCACCAAATAACCCAGTAATGTTACAGCTATGTTGCTGTTCAAGCTAGACTCTATTTCAATATAGTTTGGGTATTAAAATAATGTTACACCTTTTGTATGCCCTGAACGCAAAAACAACCACAGACAAGAATATATATTTGTAATTATCAAAATGATAACAAAGGCTGAAAAAACAGGAGAACCTGTCTTCCCTTGGTCTCCAGGAGAAAACGCCACTGCATATCACCAAGTTCTCATATAGTTTTGTGTGTGAAATAGATCGCTGCAGTGAACACGACTTTATGTATTTGTTATGGTGTATTTGATATGGAGTGATGCAGTATACATAGAAGTTCAGAGAAGAAGCAACCCCTATATATTGTTTATTTTATTTCATTTTGGCACCATGGCAGAGGCAAATATAGAGTTAATGTGCGGAGATTATAATGTCCCGTTTACTAAAATATGTATTGTTTTATGATGTTTAGTTGACAAAATAGTCACTGCTACATTTTGCTGTACTCTGAAGACAAGAGGCCCCTTTGGCCACAAGAGGGAGTATATATATATTGTATATATATATATATATTTTGTATAGAAGCTGCAACTATACAGAGCTTTGGCAATACTATATGTAACTGAGGTCATGCTAATAAAGCTATTGAATTGAATTGAGTATACCTTTAAGTGAGCTGTCAGGAGGAAACAAAGGTTCGCCAACACATTGCAGTCTACTGCTGAGAAAGAATTTACAAAGACGTGAAACGATGTGCTGCAATGTCTGTGTATTTTTGAAGAATGCCAAGTAAAGGAAGAAAGTAATAACTTGCACTGAGTCTTAATACATTACTTTATTTCTATTATATAGAAACACTATCAAATGATTTATTATGTTTGTGTTACACACACACCATTACTGAATGAATTCTAAAAACAAGAATAACCTACATACAACAATAGGGAGCCCTGGCTCAAGGACGTTCAACAGAAGGACACCACACATGATTATTTTCCAATTACAGTATATTTATTTAAAGAGAGTAACTCAATTGTGATATCAGTTTAATCAGCAATGTGTGTAGTGCAGTGGCGGCTGGTGGAAAATATTTTAGGTGGGGCTGTGGAAATGGTGACCAAACAATACTAGGGGGGTCCGGGGGGATGCTCCCCCAGTTAAAAAAATTGAAAAAAGACCCCTTAAATTATGACTTCTGGTGATGTTAGAGGGGGGGGGGGGGGAAGGACAAATTGAGGCTTAAAAATATGAGAAGACTGATCAATACCTCCATAACTTCAGTGTGGTTAGCTATGAATCTTCCAAAACTTCCAAACACCTTGTCCTGGACATAGTTTCTACAGCATAAACTGTGTAACAGTACAGTAGGCTGCAGAACACCAGGGCTTTGGGAACACTCAAAATCACTTAAAATGATTTAATTCCCATTTAACCTGTTAAGGGGCTTTTTTCCCCCGTTTTTTTTCTCACGAAACTGTGTCTCAGGGCTTCTTAAAATGTAATAAACTATTCATGTGTCCTACTCAGAAGAAACGCAGCTAACTGATGATATGAACCATGTTTACCGAAACAAAACACAAGTCTCACAAGAAGCGTCTAAATGAGCCCTGAGCGAAAAAATGCTAACGCACTCTAGGTATAAATCAATCGATATACTTATCGGATATGCACAAACAAGCTTAGCTAACAAGCTGAGATTCCACAGATTCTAGAAATATAATCATCACTGAGCGATCAGAACTCGCGACAGGGGAAGTGAATACAGACATCACACGACGTAGCTTTAGGTAGCAAAACACGGAGATATGCTCACCTTTTGCTGTTATTCTGATCAAAAACGAGAAAAACGCGGCTGAAGGTTAATCCATAGGTTAATCCAATGTGTCTGTCATTTTGAAAAAATTATTGATGATCCATAATTCCATTTTTATGTCAAAAACTGAGTTTTCATTAGCTGCTAATGATAGCTTCCAGAGTGTATGACAGCTTCCTGTTTTGTCTCCTTGGATACGAGTCCAAACAACTCACAGACTGCACCGGGCGCTGACGTAGGAGCCCTGTGACCATCAGATTTGACGACGCTGATTGGCATAAAATATATATTTTTTAAATATATATTTTTTTATTTTTAATGTGGGAAGAGGGGGGGGCGGCGCCCCTATGGGCCGGCCGCCACTGGTGTAGTGTATGGGTGTGTGATGTGTTAGCAGGGCCGGACTGGGACCATATAGATGTAGCACTCACACAGATAGGACTCCACCCAGCAGATTCCAACCAAAAACCCAGCGTTTACCAGTGGCTGGGAGATTAAAGCCCTCCCACTATTTCCTGAGAGGGCGTTGCCAGATTTCAGGATTTAACCATGAGATGGCGCTTCATTCACAAATACACAAAGACAACTGGGTGTTGTAGAAGTTTGGTCCTTAGTTTGTTTGCAATGTTGCAGCTCTGCAGTTGTGTTTGCTGAATACTGTAGCATGTAATCACCTATTTGTTACGGTTTTCACAGGCTGCTATAACAAAAAAACATCAATATTTGAGATCAAATAAAGTATATCTAATCTTATTATTAGCTGCCGAGTTTCAGACTATTTATAAAAACATGGTGATGTTTTGTAAATGATTACATGTCTCTTATTTAGCACAGAATATGATCCTATCCGTGACATATGGATCTTAACAAAGATCCGCTATATCAGATATATCTATCAGCTGTTTATTTCACATGAGTTCCAGTGTGGCAGCTTTTTAATAATAATAATAATAATAATAATAAATGGAATTTATAAAGCGCCTTTCACGGGACCCAAGGTCGCTGTACATGGTGGGCAGACAAAACAAAACAGACAATGAGGAGCGAACATAACAAGAACAAAAAAAATTAAATAAAGGAAGCCGGGGGACCAGCAATCAAATCAAATCAAAATCAAATCAATTTTTTAACGATTTTTGGTCGAGCCAAAGTGCTGTACATATAATAAAAATACCCTACAGTAAAGGACTAGGGTCCGAAGGCCATGGTGAACAGGTGCGTTTTTAGTGAGGATTTGAAGATGTCCAGTGAGGCAGCGTTCCGGATCTCGGGAGGAAGTGCATTCCAGAGGGTGGGGGCCGCAACACTGAACGCCCTGTCACCCACAGTACGAAGGCGAGAGCAGGGGATGGAGAGCAGGCCCGTGTCTGAGGACCACAGACTCCGAGAGGGGGTGTAGGGATGTAGGAGGTCTGTTAAGTACTGGGGGGCGAGGGTATGGAGGGACTTGTACGTGAGGAGGAGTGTTTTATAGTGAATCCGGGACTTGACCGGCAGCCAGTGGAGGTGGATGAGGGTGGGGGTGATATGTTGCCATGGCTTAGTGCGGGTGAGAAGCCTGGCTGCAGATTTCTGGACATATTGGAGCCTGGCCAGGGTTTTGCTGGGAACCCCGGACAGGACTCCATTGCAGTAGTCCAGACGGGATGTGATGAAGGCGTGTATGAGTGTTTCTGCCACAGAGTCAGAGAGTGAGGGGCGGAGTCCGATACCGAGACAAGAACGAGACGAAATGCAGTCGATTCCGAGACAAGACCAATACCTTTAAAAAGTGGTCTGGAGACCGGTCTCGAGTACTACAACACCAGCAAATATTCTCATACTAATGATTATTAATTATTACCCTCTCTTCTGATACAAATACTGTGCCGATGATTATGTTTACCAAACTACTGTAGGAGCGGAATCATTCGACCATTATAATGCTAGGATAATGCTATACAATGCTAACGGAGGCGAGACGTACGTCATTCACACGCTTATCCACACGCACGTTATCAACACGCAAAGTTTAAGATAGTGGTTTCTAAGCTACGCCGCCGCCACGTGAGCGCATACTTTGTGCGCATACTTTGAGCGCATACTTTGAGCGCATACTTTGAGCGCACCTATGAGACGTTGCCGTGACGTCTGACATCGTCGTGACGTCACCTGTATTCTACGTCAACCCAATCAAAATTGATGGAGGCGTTGGCGCACGTTGACACGTTAGTTCTCCACTCAGTTAGCTTAGTTGTCCGTTCTTTGGCACTAATCACACCTCATAGCGATAAGCACACACACACACACACACACACACACACACACACACACACACACACACACACACACACACACACACACACACACACACACACACACACACACACACACACACACACACACACACACACACACACACACACACTTTTTCAGAGTCTGTAAGCTGACATGTCAGTTCATATAGAGTGCAGCTCAGGGACAGTGAAGATTCAAAGGTTTATTGTCATATCTATGCATAATATCTACAGCGTACTTTTTGGCAGTTAATGAGATGTATTCGAACTGTCCCATCTCTTAGCCTATCACGTCAAATGTAATCACACCATGCACAATAAGCTAGGTTTGCATAAATACAGTGATTTGCAACGTTATAGTGACGGCCTCAAATGAACATAGCTTCAGGTAAAAGGCATGTGTTCATGTAAGCTGGTGTTCTTTTGTTGGAAGGATTTTAGTTGGTAGTCACGCTGCTATGAAGTTAAAACAGTGACTCACTAACAGCCCCGGAGACATTTATAACTTGGCTTATGTGAACAAGTTTGCAAATCTAAGTTACATTTCATGGTACCACTTTACAATAAGACTACCCTTATAAAGGATTCATAAAGGGTTTGGATCCAGTGTGCTCCAGTGGTTTCCCAGTCCACGACCCCGCCGGCGAACCGCCAAGAGTCACTTGACAGAATAAACTGGCCCTCCATCGATGAACCGGGGGGGCGGTGGGGGTCTGGAGGCAGGGACCAGAGGACTCTCTTTGACCGGCTTGATCCGAGCCACATGGAAAGTTGGGTGCGACCTCATGGACCTGGGAAGCTTGAGTCTCACAGCAACAGGATTAATAATCTTTGAGACAGGGAAGGGACCAACAAAGCGAGGAGCCAACTTACGGGACTCGACTCGAAGAGGAAGGTCCTGAGTGGAGAGCCATACTCTCTGGCCGACACGATAGGTGGGAGCAGGGATCCGTCTGCGGTCTGCTGCCCTCTTGTACCGAGCAGATGTCCTAAGCAGCACTTGTCTAGCCCCAGTCCAGATGCGACGGCACCTCCGAATCAGTGCCAAGGCAGAAGGAACCCTGACCTCTCCCTCCAGGGACGGAAACAGGGGCGGTTGGTAGCCATAAGCACACTGAAATGGGGAAAGACCAGTAGAAGAGCAAGGCAATGTGTTGTGCGCATACTCAACCCAGATGAGATTCTTACTCCAAGTAGTGGGGTTCTGAGAGACGAGACAACGCAGACCGGTCTCTAACTCCTGGTTGAGCCGCTCGGTCTGTCCGTTGGACGGAGGAGAGGCTAACGGTGGCACCCAGGAGAGCACAGAACTCCTTCCAAAACCAAGGGCGAGTAGGTACAGGAAGGGGACGTAGGAGACCAGGGGAAGGCCGGCGAGAAACCTTGTTCCGAGCACACACCGGGCAGGCAGCAACATACTCCCCCACCATCTTGGGCCACCAGAAGCGTTGCTTGACCACAAACATGGTCCGTTTGACCCCCGGATGGCAGGAGAGAGAGGACGCATGAGCCCAGTGGATGACCTGAGAGCGAAGAGGAGAGGGCACAAACAACCTGTTCTGAGGGCAAACACTCGGGCCTGGGTTACCAACATTTGCTTCTCTGACCTTCTCTTCAATAGCCCAGGTAACAGCACCCACCATACATGAGGGAGGCAGGATGGTAGTGGGGGGAGAAGGGTCAGAGCCCGTATCAAAGAGACGAGAGAGAGCATCAGGCTTAGTGTTTTTAGAACCAGGACGATAAGACAGTGAAAAGTTGAACCGATTAAAAAAGAGAGCCCATCTGGCTTGACGAGGGTTGAGTCTCTTCACTGTGCGCAGGTACTCCAGGTTCTTGTGATCGGTCCACACAAGAAATGGCACTTCAGCTCCCTCTAACCAGTGCCACCTTAACAGCCAACAGCTCCCGATTCCCCACATCGTAATTCCTCTCAGCAGGGGAAAGCTTCCGGGAGAGGAAAGCACATGGGTGAATCTTGTTGTCCTCTCTGGAGCGCTGGGAGAGCACAGCACCAACCCCCACGTCTGAAGCATCCACCTCCACCACAAACTGCAGACGTGGGTCTGGGAGGATCAGTATAGGGGCCGTGGTGAAGGCTTTCTTGAGCCTCTGGAAGGCTTGGTCCGACTGAGAGGTCCACTGAAACCTTGTGTTTGGGGAGGTTAGTACATGCAATGGAGCAGCAACAGTGCTAAAGTTTCTTATGAATCGCCTATAGAAGTTGGCGAACCCTAAAAACCGCTGCACTTGTGTGCAGGGACAGGCCATTCAGAGACATCATTAACCCTAGCCGGATCCATCAAAACATTGCCCACTGACACAATAAAGCCCAAAAATGAAACAGTGGAAACATCAAACTCACACTTCTCGGCCTTGACAAAGAGGTGGTAGTCCAGGAGGCGCTGTAGGACGCGGCGTACATGATCTCTGTGGGTCGTTTCGTCAGGGGAGAAGATGAGGATATCATCCAGGTACACGAAAACGAAGATGTTAAGCATGTCTCGAAGTACATCATTGATCAAAGTCTGAAACACAGCTGGGGCACTCGTAATGCCCACTTGGGGTGTTAAAGGCAGTTTTCCATTCATCCCCTTCCCTTATTCTCACCAGATGATAAGCATTTCTAAGATCTAACTTAGTAAAGATCTTAGCACCTTGTAACTGGTCGAAAGCTGATGACATAAGAGGAAGGGGGTACCTGTTCTTGATGGTAATGTCGTTCAAACCACGATAGTCAATGCAGGGGCGAAGTGACTTGTCCTTCTTTGCCACAAAGGAAAATCCGGCTCCAGCGGGAGAGGAAGAGGGTCGAATTAATCCAGCGGCTAGTGAAGACTCCACATATTCCTTCATCGCCCGTGTCTCTGGAGCAGATAGGGAATAAAGACGACCCCTGGGTGGTGAAGAGCCTGGTAACAAGTCTATAGCACAATCGTACACCCGATGAGAGGGCAGCGAGGTGGCTCTGGCCTTATTAAAAACCTCCTTAAGGTCATGGTAACACTGAGGGACCTTGGAAATGTCAGGGAAATCAGGATCTGAAATGTCTTGAATTACAGGCACAGCTGGAGGGGCAGCCAGGGAACATTTGGACGGAAAACAGGTACTTAAACATCCCTTACACCAAGCAATAATC
Source organism: Trematomus bernacchii (assembly GCF_902827165.1). Taxonomy (NCBI): domain Eukaryota; kingdom Metazoa; phylum Chordata; class Actinopteri; order Perciformes; family Nototheniidae; genus Trematomus; species Trematomus bernacchii. Next base: position 150,422 of record NW_022988058.1, on the reverse strand, counting down.
TTGCCAGTGGACCAGTCTATGTGGGGGTTATGTAGGGTAAGCCAGGGGTACCCCAAAATGATTGGGTGTTCGGGGGACCAAAAAACATGAAAGACGAGAAGCTCAGTGTGACCGTCCAGGAAACTTAGCTGAAGAGGTTAGGGTGTGGTGAGTTACCCTACAGAGAAGACGGCCATCCAAGGCACTTGCTTCCATTGGTCTTGGAAGAGGGAAAGTCTCAAGGTTCAGCTTCTTAGCCAACTCAAAGTCTATAAAACTGGCATCTGAGCCAGAGTCTACCAAAACAGGATGCCTGAGAACCACAGAAGACGAAGAAAGAGTGACATTTGGGAGACAACGTGAGGGACTAACATTAAGTGTAGTGCGGCTCACCAGTGCCCTCTTCTTTACTGGCGAGCCAGACCTTTTAGTAGGCGACAGCAGGCGGCGCTGTCGCTCTTCAGGGGTCAGCTTGGTCCTGCCGAGCTGCATGGGCCCCTCCGGAACAGCAGGGGGCGACATAGGCGCTGTATACGGAAGCCAGGGCCTGGGGTGATTCCATGAGGACGAAGAGCTGGGCGAAGACTGCCTCTTGTGGGAGAAACAGGGAATCGCAGTGTCTCTCTCTGGCTCCCTCTCTATCAGTCGCTTGTCAATCTTAATAGTCAATGAAATTAGGGAGTCCAAATCAGCTGGAAACTCAAGAGGAGCTAACTGATCCTTTAATGTGCCGGACAATCCATAAAGGAAAGCATCAAACAATGCTGATTTGTTCCAGTCACTGTCCGCTGCCAGGGTACGGAACTTTATAGCATAGTCAGAAACCCTCTGCTTACCCTGGCGCAATCCAACGAGTGCTCTGGCTGCCCAGGTGGGATGTGCTGGAAGATCTTGGTGAAGGTCTCAGAGAAGAGATTGAGGGAGTCACAAACAGGAGACCTTCGCACCCACCCTGGCCCAAGCCTCAGCTCGGCCAGAAAGGTGGGAGATAATGTATGCCACCCTTGAGCGCTCAGATGGGTAGCATGCAGCCTGGAGCTCAAAGTGGAGGCCGCACTGAGCCAGGAAAGCCCGACAATCACCGGAATCCCCAGAAAACCACTCTGGTCGGGAGAGGTGAGGAGACAGGGTCGGAGTTGGAGACTGGACTGGAGTAGGATCCACTGGGGAAACAGACAATGGGGGAGCTGGAGGACTTGACTGGAGGAATAGTTTTTGGATATTTTCGACCAAATAACAGACTTGCCCACCAAAAGACGACAAAACTGACTCCTGTCTCTCGGCCATCAACTTTAAGTCCTGGCGAAGCCCGGTAAGTTCCTCCTCTTGGTGGAAAATCTTCCTCCCTTGACTCTGAAGAGCAGCCCGCACAGAATCCTGGTCGGCTGAGTCCATGCTGACCAGTTCGTACTATCAAGCACAAGTACGGGCACGAGCAAAAATAGGACTCAAGAGCACAACCAGGCGAAAAGGTCTTTAGTCAGGCGTTTAATCCAAAAGGCAAATACAGGCAAAGGTCCAAATATGTACAGACTGGAAGCAACGAAAAACAACCAACTAAGTTGGCGGAAAACTACTAAAGAAGCAACAACAAAAAAACAACCAACTAGGTTGGTACAAATGCTAAGCAGCTAGAACAATAGCTTACGTCAGGAGAGTAACATGGAACACTTGCTGCTATACAGACAAGACGAACTGGCACTGACCAAGGAAACAGCACAGACTAAACACACAGGTGAGGAGTAATGATTAGGGACAGCTGAGGCTCATTGAGGCCAGGCAGGTGATTAACAGGGAGCGAAAATACACAGGTGAGGGAGTGAGGCGATCAGCCAGGGCCAGGATGTGACACAACTCAGCTTACTGAAAGCCCGAAAGCAAGATAACCAAGCTAAAGTTGCTAGCAGTCGTAATATTACAGCTTGTAACCATAAACACACCTCGACTCTTACATTACATTACATGTTACTTTATCCAAAGCGACTTACATACTCATTACTGTGGGCAATCCCCACAGGAGCAATTTGGGGTGAAGTGTCTCAGGGACACAACGACATGCTGACTGCAGTGGGGTTTGAACCTGTGCTCCCCTGATCCGAACAGTGTGTCACAAGTCGGTACGCAAATGCGCTTTGTGACACAAGTGACGGTACGCATTTCAGATTGTTGCCGCGCATGCGTACCTGCGTACCAGTTATGTGCACCCCTGAGTATAGCTACATTGTTTGTTTCAAACATTACACATCTACTGGTAATACGTTTACGCCAGATTGGCCCAACAAAGCAAACAACAACCCTGTTTTTTATCAGTATCTCCTACGAATGTCAGACCCTGAACTGTGCGTGGTTCAGGAACCAGTCCTGAGAAACTGTGGTAAAAATGTCTTTCATCAACTCCTTTTCCTTTGGTAGTCCATACTATATGTTTTTATAATGACCTTAAAGAGTTACATATTCAATGTTTTGGTGTGTAACAGACTCATGAGTGGAATAAACACAACTTTATCATCCTTACTTTCACCATCAGACAGACAGAACATTGGGATTTCCACTAGAACATTTGTGTTCACATTTCTGTGAAGAGGTGTACTCTTTTTGATGTTTTGTATCAAGAAAATATCATAACTACGGATAAGGATAAGAGAAAACAAAGAATCTTAAACACACACAAACAGACGCAATCTCACACACACAAACACACACACTGAGAAACATATGGTCGGTGTGTTGTGTGTGAAGGTCATTAGTCCCTGTCTGCTCTCCACAGGCTCTGAGCCTTTTTGGCACCACTTCTGCCAGATCTGACCGAACCACAGCTACTGCCAACACTGTGTGTGTGTGTGTGTGTGTGTGTGTGTGTGTGTGTGTGTGTGTGTGTGTGTGTGTGTGTGTGTGTGTGTGTGTGTGTGTGTGTGTGTGTGTGTGTGTGTGTGTGTGTGTGTGTGTGTGTGTGTGTGTGTTGGCTATGGACAGACTCCACTCCGCCTGTCGACAGAGGAAGTAATACTAAGGCGCTGTTAGTGTTTACACAGGAACGAAACGGGTTGTATCTGGTACTTTTCTCTTTCGTATAGCCCGTTCGATCACACGAGGCTGTAACGGAACCGCGGAAACGGACCCCTCAAACGATAACGGGTCCTAAGGTGGATTGATCTGCGGACGGAATGCTCTGGGGGGTCAAACGGCTCCGTGTGTACGCCCTATACGCCATATCCCCGCTTCTCCCCACCTCTCCTGCTCACCCCTGTGTCACCCGCGTCATTGCTGATGTGTTTCGCCAACAACAACAACCGAGTGTTTCGAGCCAGGTCCCGGTATCTCGCAGGACAGTGCAACCAGCAGGAGCCTCCAGTTAGATTTGATCGATATGGACATAAACGCGAGTGAAGTCGAATCGGACAGGAGAGAGAGATCAGAGATCAGCTGCTGCTGACGGAGACACGCAGAAGAGGGGGAGGAAAAGAGAGGCTCCGTTTTGTATTCTTATATGATTATATAGAGTCGTTATTCATTTGTTTTAAAGCTCAATAAATAACAAAGAAGACCTTTGACCGGCACTTTTCTAATTTTGTCCGGAAGATTTAAACTTTAACGGACATGTTGACCGGCAGAAAACGGAAACTCTGCCGCACGGTTCCCTCGTCCCTTGGAAAAGACGGAGAGGTGGGTCTTTTTCATCTGCTGGTGGACTACCGGGGAGATTTACAGCAGGAGCAAACGCTTGCCTCGGGGAGGGAGAAAAAGAGAAACAGCCAGAGCCGTGCCTCTCCCCACCTCTGCTGCTAAATCCATCGCGGGCGGAGAATAAACAGAAGGGCAACCATGGAAACCATGCTCGGGAAGTCTTCTTCACTGCTTTTGGTGTATTTTGTGGCGGAAGTACAGCGCCACTTACAGGCCCGGCATATGTACTACAGCTTCTCCAGCGGACACGTTTATTGAGCCGATTGCGTGTTTATTGAGCCGATTGCGCGTGAACGGAAGACTTTTTTGATATCGAATTTGGTTCTTTTTTGTTTGCGTTCCCGTGTAAATGGTGCCTAAGTAACGGGTGTTGAAGATTGGACTGACTGCAATGCTGTCCTGATCCTAACACTGATGTTAATAGGTTTCAAACAGCAATTCTATCAGTCTCCAAGTAAAATCCGAGACCAAATCAATATAAATAAAAAGAAGCAACAATATAAAAAGTCAAAAATAAGACAACATTTAATCAACAAGAATGTATAATAATTATGAAATTATGCAAACCTAAAGAAAAAAAAGCGTATTAAACATAAGAAACAAAGGAAACAAGAAAGTATCGTTCAAACTGAAGGACATTCCACAACAAAATACAACACATAGCTAACAAAACGATATTTTTATTTTATTTAACCTTTATTTAACCAGATAAAAACATTGAGATAAAATCTCATTTTCAATGCTGACCTGGCCAAGAAGGCAGCAACGTTACACATAACACATAACACAAACATATAAAATACAGAGAACATAACAAAGAAAACAAAAGATAAAGATAAAGATCAACATAATGAAAAATAGTAATTTGCCTGGAAACTAAAAAAGCAAAATTAAGATAAGAGAACATAAGTTAAAGAGCAACAATTGTATAAACAAAACAAAGAAAACATCTGTTTAATTTGGTGGGATGTCTCTTCTGGAGCTGGTCCAGTACTTCCTATGGAGTCCCAGCCCCCCCGACACCAGGACGGCCCCTCCATATGCTGACAGGACGCTCCGACGCTCGTTATGCCCCCGCGCCAAAAAGCAAACCTCCAAGGTCAGGAGACGGCTCGTTAGGAAGGAGAGGCTTACTGAGGGGAGGATGTTAGCTCTGGACAGAGAAGACAGGAAGTGAGCGGTCGCTCTGTTTGTCCTTCACTAAACGTAGCGCAAAGATCACATTCAACAAACTAAACAAATAATCAAAAAGCGTTTTTAAAAAGGGACTTTATTTTTATAAAGTTATTTACTTGAAAAACGATTTAATAAAATACAAAATATGTAAATATTTAAAGGAGAAATGCTTTGTTTCAGAGTGAAGCTCAGAGGGAACATCAAATCGCTAAGTGACAGAAAAAAAGCTCTAGTAGAAAAATGGCTGTTACAGTTTATAACAAGTAAAATTATAAAGTTGTGCCATAAAAATACTAAGGCAAGACACACGTGGACTTTCTCTTCCTAACCTTCCCCCATACACTTTTCCTTCAGCAGACACATAGTGTTCTTGGCTCTGGAAAGTTCCTAAGAGAGTGAAATAACCCGGAGACAGTGGCAGACATGATGATGCCCATGAACAATTCCTTTCAACATTAAAGTGATGTGCCTCGATAGCATGTTCCCCCGCTGTAATGTGGCTCTGTGGTGATTGAAGACTAACGAGGACGTGTGGTTCTGATTGGATCTGTGACAAATATTTTTATTTGAATTTAGTTTTTTTCCAAAAATGATGTAAATGGACATTTTCAAAAGGTTTAACATTAAGTTCCAAAGTTGGTAGGCAAAAAGCTATATCACATCCAATGATGTCTTGCAAACTAATTGACAAGGTCATATAGTTCCTTTCCAAAAATGGTTAGAATTTCCCCCATATTTTGTTGAAGGCACCGTAACCAGTGGCACACTAGGAATAAGTGGAATAAGTGTGCAAAATATTTAAATTGTATTTTCGGATCCTGAACGAGACCGCCGCCAGGGTGCGACTCCCCGTTACCTGCAGAAGGAAGCCATGCACGCAGCGCAGCCCCGCTCTGTTTAACTCCAGGTGACTTTCAGCCGCTTTCCTCCGTGGTGCAGGGCTGATCGTTTCACCACAGAGGAAAGCACTTCACAAATTGCAGTACCCATAAGGAGCTTTACAAATGCCGCAGTTTTTGCGTGGCTGTGTCTTTAGTTGAAAGCCCAGTGGCGATCTGCTCATCTCTCATTGAAATAATATGCTACAAAGAGTCGGACTGGCCATCTGTGTGTTGAACTTTCCTGTCGGCTCCCAGACCGTAGTCGAGGAGGGCAGAAGCAACAAGCTTCAGGGTCAATAACCCACTTTAGCTTAAATGACTGGAGAGAGGCGAGCTCTTCTTGGGAGGCCGTTGCATTTATTTAGCTGTTCTTCTGTTTCACAAAATACATCACAGACCTCTGTTTTTCTGCTGCCTCGTTTCACTTCCAGAAACATACACACGCTCGCTCACTCTCGCTCTACCATCCACATGCACACGCCACACCCCTCTCTCTCTCTCTTAAAGGGACAGCGATCTCATCTCACTCTGCATGACCCTAATATCATAACATGTGTGTTCTGGAGAATCACAGAACGGACGATCGTCCTTATTATTATGCCGTTTAAACCAATTATTTAAATGTGTTTGTTAAATTCGGCATCATGTAAGTTGTGCTGACAGGTCCACACACTGCTTCCCCGCAGCGAGGCTCCCCCCGCCCTCCTGTTGATAGTTCACGATCGTTGGCACGGGGATAACAATTAATTTTTTGAATGGCACTTCATATCAAAAAGGTTGCCGACCCCTGCTTTATAGCATAGGTCATTTTCTCTAGGGCCAGACAATGAGAGAGGTTTTTTAACCAGTGACCCGTTTTTCCAAAAGACAAATATTGTATGTTTAGCTTGGAGAAGAGAAAAAACGACTTGTCTCTTTTTTGGTGTTATTACGTCTTGGAATCACAGGAAACAACAAGAATACAGAGCTTTGAGCCTTCTGGTAGTGTGGCTGAAACCATTTCTGATAATGTGCCCATAACCTCTTTGGAGTGTGTCACAATGTTGCTCCATAAAAAACAAACAAACATTTATAGAATACTGCCAACGTGTGAGTTGGGATTATTTTAGCATATCAATTCTTATGAATTCTTCTTTCCTTGACCACATGACGTTTTCCATCAAGGACTAGAACAGGTTAGGACCAGAATGGTGTTCAGTGTCCCAGCAAGCCATGACAACAGCAGGACCCTGACTCTGATTACTGTCAGGGCTAAATCTGCTCCAGGATCAGCTTGTTTAACACCTGCAGCTTTTATTCATCTGATGCCGGCATAGCTATCCTCTTGCCTTCCTTCTTCTCCTCCACTCTTCCCCTTATCGTCCTCCTCTTCTTGTTCTGATGACAGGTTATCTTCCACACAGTACTCTCCACTCTCCTCCTTCCCTTCCTCCTTCATCGCTTCCTTTATCTTTGTATTATCCTCCCTCCTTCTAACTCCCTTCTCCTCCGCCTTCCTTTTTATTCCCCACCTTTCCTCCTCCTCCTCCTCCTCCTCCTCCTCCTCCTCCTCCTCCTCCTCCTCCTCATCAGACACCGACAGTAACTTCCTCCTCTTCCACTTACTCATTTTCTCCAGTTATTCTCTTTCTCTATCCTCCTCCTCTCTTCTTTCCCTCGGCCTTTCAGTGAAATAAAAGATTACGGGCAGACAAGTCATTATTTTCAGTGATGGCAGCCATACATCACTGAGACCAGCACCAGAGAGAGAGGAGGAGGAGGGGGGGAGAGACATAGACAGTAAGAAGGAGAGAGAGATAGATGGAGGGAGCACAAGTAGAGAGACACATTCTCTCTCTCTCCGTCTCCCCCTCGAAAGCAGTGTGTGTGAAATTAATGGCTGCTACAGTGACCATGGATCAGCCTCAGTGTGTGTTTGTGCTGAAAAATCCAAAATGAGAAGCAACATGGATCCGTAGCAGAGTCAATAATACTGTGATTTATTAATTGTTTACTGTGGTTAATTGCTCTAACAGCAGGGGGCGTAATGTGATCCGCTTTACTCAAACACTAAGGAAAATAGTTTATTTTGTATTTTCTTTTGCATGGTTGTGAGAACAGAAGGCCCATGCAGCAAGGGTAACTCAAACAGGAGGAAGTAGTGCATTGGTTGGGGACTATTTTCGGTGGCAGATTAATCTACATTTGGTTATTGTTATTTCTAGAAGCAGGATGGTGCATGCAGGATTTAGTAAAAAAAACACAACATTGTGTGTCTCAATGGTAATGAAAGAGCATGCTACATGATGAGTTAGTCGATGGCTTCATAGTTGGTTTAAGTCTGCACATAGCTGTGGTCATTAAGAGAACTGTTGCTAATTGCTAGATGAGTTAGATGTTAGCCTTCATGGATGTTCAGACATCTGTCATGAACAACGGCCTGATGGTTTGTTTCTCCCTGAAGCAGGAAGCAGTGTTTCACATTAATTACCTCGACTGTGAAACTGCCCCCCCCCACAGTTTCATAATGAACCGCACAAATTGTTAGACTTCTTAACAAGTTGACTGGCACCATGGAGGTATAAAGAGAACTGGATAAGTGTCGGTGTAGGGCCATAACAGCCTGAAGCTCTCCAGGGAAAAATTAGCAATGGTACCCGTATCTGGGTTCATAGAGCATGCACAGTTTAGTTTTCCCTTAGGCCCCGCCTCCGATCTCCTGCTCACAGCTTAGATTTGATTTGTTAAAAGATTAATTTTCCATTGATTTACAAATGTCTCGTTCCCAATGTAATTCAATGGGGAAAAGTATTTTTTGGCAAAATGACGTGACAAACTGACTAGGAAGATGTAGTAGTGTTTGGCCACTATGAAAATGTACTTCACAAAGCGCACTTCCTGTGGGCTTGATTGGCTTTAAAGGCCACGCCCACCACGTGGAGCCTTGAGATTGACAACACCTCTCGCCCGGACCTCACCGCTTTTGGGGAATTGTGGGCTTGCTGCACTCTTTCCCTGATTGTGACCCCCCCAGACTGTCTCAGCGCCTCAGCTGTCTGAACCTCCAGGACCCGTGTCAAAAACACAGAGCCTGTTTTGTGGTCGTGACCTTTTTCACCCCTATGGTTTCAGCTCCATGCTCCTGCTTTCATTAATGTCTGTAATAGAACATAATAATGCAATTCATAAAAACAAGGTTTATTTGTCAGTTTCATTTGTACATTGTAAAAGAGTTTGACCTATTAGTCTAGTTGCCAGCTCATAGAGTCATATTGTGAACCCTGAAATGTTGAGTACCCCAAAGTTTTATGATAGTAATGTATAGTAGGGGCCCCCATCACATAGAAACTGCCGGATGCTACAGTGTAGCAGTTGGGCAGCTGTAGCATGTGTATTGCAGGACAGGTGTTGGACACAGACTGTATCTGTCTGAATCCTTGCAGCTTGCTCAGGTGCAAGGTGCGTCAAAACAGGAACGGCAGCCACAGTTAGGGTATCCAACCCATTCTCAACCTCCTCCTCCTCCTCATCCAAGTTCACCTCCTTCACCAACAATGCCTTTTCGGGGGCCTGGACAGAACGTTCCTTCCACTCTTTCAGCAAGTTCACGTGGTAGGTCTGTTTGGTTTTTTTCTTCTCGGGGTGATTGATCTCATAGGTGACTGGACCCATCTTCCGTGTGATGACATATGGCCCTTGCCACTTCGTCAAAAGCTTGCTGTTGGATGAGAGCAGCAGCAAAATGACTTTCTGGCCAGGCTGGAACTCACAATGCCGAGCTTGCTGGTCATACCAGGTCTTCTGGCTTTTCTGGGCCGAACGCAGGTTGACTTCAGCCTCCTCCTGGTATCCTGCTATCCGATCCCTCATCTCCAGCACAAACTGCACCACTCCTCTATCACTTGGAGTGGTCATAGGAGCCTCCCAGCCTTTTCGGAGTAGATCCAATGGGCCCTGAACCTCCCATCCATATAGCAGCTCGAACGGAGAGAATCCAGTTGAAGCCTGGGGAACCTCTCGGTGGGCAAAGAGCAGGAATGGGAGCCAGCAGTCCCAGTCCTTACCAGTGTCATCAACAAACTTCTGCAGCATCTTCTTCAATGTCTGGTTGAATCTTTCCACCAGGCCATCAGTCTGCGGGTGATACGGCGTGGTCTTGATCACCGAGATGCCCAGTTGTCTGTAGAAGAGCTGCATCAACATGGAAGTAAAGTTTGTTCCCTGGTCCGTCAGGATCTCGTCTGGTATCCCCACTCTGGAGAACAGCTGTACCAGCGCACGCAGAACCGATGGAGCAGTGATGGTACGCAGGGGAAAGGCCTCCGGAAACCGGGTGGCGTAGTCACACACAACAAGAATGTACTGGTGTCCCCCACTGCTTTTCACCAGAGGGCCGACAATGTCCATGGCAATCCTGTGGAAAGGAGTAGATATGACAGGCAGAGGCTGCAGGAAAGCTCTGTCAGACTTGCGGGCGGTGCAGGTTTTCTGGCATGTGGGGCATGTGGTGCAATATTTCTGAATATCAGTATACATGGAGGGCCAAAAAAAACGTGCGCTGACACGCAGATAGGTTTTATGGCGGCCAAGGTGCCCGGCCCATGGGATTGTGTGTGCTAGGCGCATGACAAGTGACCTACAGCTAGCTGGGACAACGAGACGTTTGTGGTCATCAGTACCATCAGTGTACAAAACATCCTTATCCACCAAAAACATTTCCTTTCCCACACACTTTTCATTTCCCTCCTTTACCACTTTAGTGAACAAAGGTTTTAGTGTGTCATCCACTCTCTGCAACACAGCAATATTTTCTGGTACTACCCACATCTTATCCGTCTGTAAACCATCCCTTTCATGAGCCGTTGGCCTTAGCTGCTTCTCAAAGCGGCGTTGGCGACGTGATTTTCTTGGCCCCTTAGTGCCACCCTCACACAGACTACTGTCTAAGTCTGGGAGTGGTTGGACTCCAGCTTTCGCTTGGGCTCTAGTTACCATTGGGCCAGAAACATTAACATTGACATTTACATTCCCATTTTCCCCAGAGTCAGTTTTCACAGAGAGTTCTTTTTCATGCAGCAAGTCCAAGCGTACTGGTAAATCCCATCCCAGGATTGCATCAACAGGCAAGTTCTGTACCACCCCCACACTCAACAGGTACGATTGTCCATCAATGATCACGGAAACGTCCGCTTTGGGATAGGGATGCTTATCCCCGTGAACATACAAAATGTCTGTTTGTCTGCTGTAGTCCATAGTTCCAATTGGCACAAGACTTTTCTTCACTAGAGACATGAAGCTACCAGTATCCAACAAAGCAGTGACCTGCTGGCCATTAACAGTGACAGCTTTATAACGTTGAACAATCCCCAATGGGCCCCAACTCTGCCCGGGGTGCATAGCAAGCGCCTGTGACCTTAGCTTTGCGTAGGGGACACACAGAAGCTATGTGGCCTGGCTGCTGGCAGTAATAGCAAATGAAATCCTTACGAGCTCCTTGTTGGTTTGGGGCAGTGCTAGGATATCCTGAGAACTCTGGTCGATTCTCTCTCTTTGCAGGCCTGGGCTGGTGTGCTGGTTGGTGTGTAAAAGTGATTGAGCGTGCAGGTGGTCCTCCTCTGCGGGCGTTGATGTACTGGAGCGCCAGCTTGGCAGCCACAAGACCCTCTGTAGGCTCATGCTCCTTCACCCAGGTCCTCACCTTCGGTGGGAGTATCCGAAGCATCTGCTCCAAGATGATGGCCTCTGCAATTTCCTCCTTGGTGTGCTGCTCTGGCCGAATCCAGCGCCGGTAGAGACCTTTAAGGCGATGGTAGGTCTCGATGGGGCTCTCTTCAGACGGTACCACCATGGACCGGAACTTCTGCCGATACGTCTCTGGGGAGATGTCGAATTTTGTCAGCAACGCTTCTCTCAGGTCTCTATAGCAGTGGGCTCTCTCCTCGTCCATTGCAGTATAGGCCTCCAATGCCTTCCCTGATAGCAGTGGAACGAGCCAGCATGCCCACTCCCTTTCTGGCCACCTCCACGTTTTGGCAATGCGCTCAAACCGCAATAAATAGTTCTCAATGTCCTCACCACACTGGTACTGTGGAATTTTTGGCTCCGCATAGTGCCTCCACTCAGGCGTTGGCTGATCAGGCTGGCTATCGGAGTCTGATTGAGGAAACGGATTACCAACCGGAACAGAAGTCCGTAGGTCTTGGAGCTCTGCCAACAGGAACTCCTCTCGCCTTTGCTGCCCTGATAGAAAGTCTTTCATCAGTGACAGTAGTTCTCCCCCTGGTTCACTGGTTGACCCTGAGGCCGTAGGAGCTGCTGGGGGCACCCAGGACCTGTCTTCATCATCGTCTTCCGTCTCCCATGCCCGCTCTGATTTGGCAGTTGCGTTCTCCTCCTGCTGCTGACGCTGGGAACGTAGTCCTGTGCGTTGCTTCGTAACGCGGGTTAGCTTTTTCCGACTAGCCATCTCTGACACCATATGTGACAGGGTTCTATTTGTCCGTTTGAAAACATAGGCTTAGTCGGATGATTTAAGCTCCAAAACTTTATTTATAACAGCAACAAAAGAATATATACTGTTTGATAAAAGTGAAACAGTATAACTTAAATAAACAAAATCAAAGTTACCAAATTAGGTTGTCTATCACTCATGGAGTAAACACATTCTAGCTGTTGCCTTCACTGCAACCATCTCCCGAATGACTCTTCCAGGGCCAACACCGTCCCTTTTGAACCCATAGCCCCTCCCCACAGGCTTACCGTCAACAGGTTACACAATTAACTCAAAACCACATTGTCAACATAAATATAATCCCTCAAAACATGAGAAAACTATCCGACCCAAACATAAACAGGTTAACTATCTCTTAACACAATCATTCCCCATAATTAATAAACGCAAAAGAAATAATAAATTGCATGGTTCATGATATCCTATTTAAATCACGGAAGTGATGCGCCTCCGTCTTTTCCACATTCCCTTTGCTGGGGAGACGGCGGTGGAAATGTTTGGTGTGTGTGTGTGTGTGTGTGTGTGTGTGTGTGTGTGTGTGTGTGTGTGTGTGTGTGTGTGTGTGTGTGTGTGTGTGTGTGTGTGTGTGTGTGTGTGTGTGTGTGTGTGTGTGTGTGTGTGTGTGTGTGTGTGTGTGTGTGTGTGTATGCGTCACCGCTGCGGCTGTCAGTGGCGGAGTCAGTCACTCTGTGATCCGCTCCGTCACACATGGGTTAATGATTAGAGGTAACTGAGTTATTTATTTTGTTAAAGTTTCAGCTATTCTGTTTACAATTCTGTCATCAGATTATTTAATACGATTTGTTAAAACATTGTTGTTTCTTTTGATGTGAAATATTATGTATTTAATTTAAATCAAAAGCAATGTTAGTTTTGTTCACAATTAGTTTAGTTAGTTTACCTTATTTTGTTCTCCAAAAGTACCGTTAAATGACCGGATCGATAAGCGGTATCGATGAAAGTAGTAGTACCGTTAAAACCTTAACTAGCTATACATCTCGTCATTGATCAGATTGGGGAAGGGACCAGAGAAAATGACGGTGTCCGACATTGTTTTAGCATATCTACACACCGACGCCACATTAACTTTGGTGCATTCTGATTGGCGTAAACGAACATCATTACCACCGACGTGAATAACAATCCTACTGTATTTACGTTTATTCTTAGCCAGCAGTTTAAGATGCGTCTCAACGTCGCCCGCTCTGGCCCCCGGAATGCATGTGACTGTGGAGGCTTTGGTCTCTAAATTCACATATCTCAGAATAGAGCTACCAATAACCAGAGTTGGCTTCTCAGCGGGTGTCTCGCTGAGTTGGGAAAATCTGTTAGATAAGTGAACGGGTTGGTGGGGACCTGTGGGTCTCGCGCTATGCCCCTTCTGAACAGTCACCCAGTCTCCCTGCTGCTCGGGAGTTGCCGGGGGACGGCTAGTAAGAGCTACCTCTTGCCGGTCTGCACCGACTAATATGGGTTTTACTGTAGCTGAGTTACTTTCTAAAATGCGGAGCCGGGCTTCTATGGCTATGATTCCCGCCTCCAACCTAGCAACTGTACTACATTTAACACATGTAGGCCTATCGGTACCAGTAAAGGAGGAAGGGAAATAACCAAACATAAGACAGATAGAGCAGGAAATAGCACCCGAGGGTGGGGAAGGAGCCATGGCTAGCTATCAAGCTAAAGTAGCAAACCCGAAAGGAGTGTAAGCAACTGTGGAGTTACAGTCGCTATGAGAAGAAGAGTTGTGAGTGCTTAAGCTCTAGTAACGTGTGATTACAACGTCAGGTAGCTGCCGTGATCAAGAATTGTAAAACGATCGATTAAGTTAAGATAATATAAGCTATCAGCAGCAGAACAGGCACACAGGATAGCCCGGAGGTGACAACAACAACAGGAACTGACAACACGCTTACCGCAATAGTGAGTAATTAAAATAAAAAAATGAAAAGCTGTAAGTCATCTTCAAAAACTCAAGATATCTCAACAACAGTCAGAGCTGAGTAACAGGAAGTGAGGGCCACCTGTCAGAGAGACGAGTGCTGATGGTGTCTGCTGTCAGGAGGCTGTGTGTCAGTCTGAAGGCCGACCGCATGGCAGACAGATATTAATGCTGAGCGCGGTCAGTCTTCTCCTCAGTCAGATCATTCACACAGCTGTGCTCTGACTGCAGACAGCTAGAGTCTAGCTTGTGAGCTGGAAACTCTTACATTAGCCAAAAACTACAAAACATCTGAGTGGAAAGGAAAAGTTTCCACAGCCCAGACTGAAAGCCCACGAGGAATTCTAGAACCATATTAACCTGTTAAGCCCGAGAGACCCCGGACCGGGGCACTGCCGCAACATCTTGCAGGAAACAGTGTCTGAGGGCATGTTCATTTAATAAACTATGAATGTTTTATATCCATGTAACGGGAAGAAACTCATCTAACTGATCATTTTAATTTTTTTTCCAAAATAAAACCCACAATGCTAACGCTGAGCCTCTGAATTAGCAACGAGCAAAAAATGCTAACAGATTACTGCACCTAAATTCACTCACAAAACCTTATTATTTATCTTTTCTCCACATCCATGACATCGTTTCACATCGTGAGGTGACACAGAATCGAAGGGTACTCTCATTATCACTCAATTATACGAAATCGCGACTTTATAAACAAAAACAGACATCAAAACATGTGGCGCTAGGTAGCTAAAAATGCTAACATGGTTACCTTGTGTCGTAGTCTGCTCAAAAGTGGTCTTCAATGGCATTCAAACGATAACAACGCTGCTGAAATTAATCCATAGGTTAATCCAATGTGTCTGTGTCCCTTTGAAATGATTTCTGATAATCCATGAGCAATAAGACTGCTTTTCCGTTTCTAGATGTCAGAGCGAGAGATAGCTTCACTCTCATGCAAAACTACATGCGCAAAGCCCCCACCTTTTTGTGTTAACGTTGGAGTCTATTTGAAAACCCCCCTTCGATTCTATTGGCTCTAACGGTCAGAAAGAGATGGCAATCACCAAAATCGACCAATGGGTTCCAGAGAAACGGTAAAACCCCCATTTCCACCCAAATCACCTCAGAGGTGTAGTGTTTTTTGGCTAAACCTCTCTAAAAAGGTCAAATGTCACTTGTTTTGCATCAATCTTGATACAGGGTACTTATTATATGTTGTACTTTGGATTCCTAAAGCTTTTAGTCTACCTTACCATCATCCAAGGGTAGTTTTCACTATAAGTAAAAAATAATTTTTGGACAGACACTATAATTTATGTTTTTTTACTATGTAAAATCTGAATTTTCTTTAAAATAAAAAACATCTATATTGTTCTGACTTTTCTACATCCAACTCACAGGTTTATCATTACTTTGAGAAAAAAGATTATTAATTTAACCCTTTTAGAAGGGAAGATATGGTCATTTGTTCTGGGAATGTCATTTTCGAGCCTGAGACCAGAAAAACAGGCTCAGAGCTAAACAGGTTAAAGAAAATCAAAGTTGTATCAGGAAGTAATGGCTCACATATTTACATTTTTTTTTTGAAGGAGGCTTGTGTCAGATCAGGGATTTTCATTTTTAATCATTTGAATAAACATTTTTAGGGAGCAGTGCAGTAAGACGATGCTCTGGACCTGCAGTTTGAGACGGTTGCTGTTCAGTGTGTGTTTGACATGGTCAGAATATATGAGTGAAATTGAGATAAGTCTTCTTTGTCCTGACGATTTGTGTTTGTGCTACTTGGAAGACTTTCTCTCAGAGTCCTGAAACAGTGCAGCACTGGCAGATGCACTGCATTTATGATTTTGGACCCAAAACCATGAAGTGTTACTAAAAACCTTGGCTGCTGTTCAGTTAGATGTTATACAAATATAGATACAATCATTGGTTATCATTGTTTACTCATCGAAATTATCTTTATAAGTCTGCCCTTTCCTCTAACTGGTGGAAGCTGCTGGCATCACATAAAAAAGCACCATATATTTCTTATAAAGAATTATGAAATAAATGTTGAAATTGTTGAATTATTTCATTGACAGTAGACGGGTAATAGTGGGTATTATGGGTAATCGTTTCTACAGGGGTGAAAAACATGTAGACTGGACCATGAAATAACAGGATGTAGCAGAGATTACCTTGAAGTCCTGTGTTACTGAGAAATGACTTCCACATGGGGATGGTAATTACCCACAATTCAGTGTGGTATGTCCTGCAGGCCTCCTCCCCTTAAGTAACAGAAAAAACCAACATCACAGAGCTGTTCACATGTTTGCCCCCCCCCCCCCCCCCTTCCTCACCATCTCCCTGTCAGGGGGTTCCAACATATTGTTAGAATTGAATACTGTGTGTGTGTGTGTGCGTGTGTGTGTGTGTGTGTGTGTGTGTGTGTGTGTGTGTGTGTGTGTGTGTGTGTGTGTGTGTGTGTGTGTGTGTGTGTGTGTGTGTGTGTGTGTGTGTGTGTGTGCAACACACTCTCACTCCCTAAACGTCCAGGAGCGACGCTTGGTCAGGGTCCCGTGGCGTGCAGAAGCTCCTTCAGCTTCATAAACGGACGCAAAGAGCTTTCAACTGATTGCAATGTATTCCCATCGGCGGCGGTATTTGACGCTCATGGAAGCAAGTTTTTTATTAACTACTAGACCGCTGGGTCATGTTAAGACCATCTTTTCTGTGTTGCTGTGGGTTTTTTACATCGCTTTTGTGTTACAAATATCAAAACAATAACAGAATATATCCGTCGTAAACTAAACCAGAAACAGCAGTATATTTTATTTTGTTAACACTGTAAACTTAACAGCTTTTTAACCCAAACCACCTACTGGTTAAAGCACGTTATTACACGTTTAGAGTCATTGCAATGCAGGTAGATTGTGTTGCTTTTTAATGACTGTTTAAAATGCCTTTTTCTTAATGTCTTTCATTTTTGTAAAGCACTTTTGAATGTGTTATATTTGATGAAAACATTTCAATATTAAGAGTATATACAAAATAGGAGGAAAGTAGAAGGTCAATGATATAAATATAGAATAGAAAGAAGATCAAGAAGATACTGTAAATGGTATCTAGAATAAAACAGTTTAGTGCCGGATGTACAAAGATATTAATAGGAGGATGTGCAAAACAGACAAACTAATTAGGCTTTATTTAAACATCAAATAATACTTTAGGTTAAGGTCTTCTTTTAAATACATGTAAGGAAAAAGCTTTGGGGGTATCTATATGAAGCCTGACAAAGTACTTAACGTTTAATACATTGCATGGTTTGTTTTGGGACTTGACAATCAACTTTCCTGCAAAGTTAACTATGTTGAAGCACTTATTTTAACTGATATTATACATATTTATTATACTCTTATAAGATGTATGTAGATAGAATAAGAAATGTGCAGAATATGACAGTTTAATGGTGGAGGTACACACATATTGATAGATCTCTTGTTGAGGAACCTACAGTATGACCCAAGTTTGTCATCATTGCATAACTACACCGTAGTTGTGTATATGATATTTCAATAAACCTTTGAAAATCTTGAAATCTTGAAAATAGCCATTATATACAGTTTTTGATGAACGATTAGAGAATAACGAGTAATGAATATGCTTTATAGGGATCTGCAGATACATATTTAGTCTTCTCAAGCACCAACTATCAAATATCTTGCCTGATTGTTGGCACTTGACAATCACCTTCACTGAATTTTACTCAGGTGTAACTAAAGTCTGATTTAAGGGTTGTTTATATTTCACATCATTAATCCAAATCTGTAAAGTAACTAAAATAAATGTAGTAAAAATACCAGGTTAACCTTAAAGAAAGCCCTCAGGATTATAAAAGACCCCCATCACCCCAGCCACAAACTGTTCTGTCTGCTGCCGTCTGGCAGGCGGTACTGCAGCATCCGGACTTAAGGCCCAGACACACCAGGCAGTCACCAGAGTCTCCTGCGTCTTGGCCTGTGTCGCACTGGAACACACCGCAAAGACTTCAGCCGAGCACGTACGAACTGCGCATGCGTGAGTGGCAATAACTCTCCTTACCAGCAGGCGGCAGTAGTGTGTATTCGTCATTCAAAATAGGCAACAACCGGAAGACAGAGAAGAAGAACAGACAGTGATATAAACAAAAAACGAAATAAAGTTTTGCATTGCCTATCCTGCTATTTGTGTTTATTCTTTTAATCACACAGCGATAAGAAACAATAACAATGTGCCTACATAACTGTCAGTTGCAGCCCTAGCATTAGTATTGGTTATAGTAACAGCTACAACATTAAAATACTTCTAGGCAGATTGAGGAGGATAATGGGAGAATGAACAGAGGGGCAGAAACATCCATCTGAATAATAATAATAACTTTATTTGTATAACACCTTTCATACAGGGGATTGCAGTTCAAAGTGCTTTACATCAGTAAGAATTAAGACATACAATCAGTGTAAAACAAGCAGCAAGAGCAAAGCATAAAGTGGGATAAAATAATGCAGATATATTATATATATATATCCCAACAGGCCACCTTGTTTATGGTTAGATTCAGTTTTAGTAGAATATAAAATACATGCATGATGAAATGAGCACATAAAGTGCAGACATACTATAAAATCACAGTTAATAGACCTGCATCTGATGATCGCAGTGTTCTGGCGGGTGTGTAGTTTATTGAGTCAGCAATGTAGTAATGTATGTAATGTAATAATGGTCACTTCTTGCTAAATTTACATTTCCATGTGATGCTTTTATCCGAGGCGACTCACAATAGGTAAATGAACAGCGGTAGACAGTATCTCATTTACTTAGACACTGTACTTAAGGACAATGTTGAGGTACTTGAGACTAATCCTGCAACTTTATACTGACAAATAAACCGATGAAATGAAAAACCGGACTTGACCAAACAAATCACGGAGCTCTCGCCGATATCAGAGATGTCCCTGCTATGTGTGGGAGGTAAGAGAGGACATTTAAGGGCTATGTTTGATGTCTTTAAGTATCACCTGCTGGGGTTTAGCTGCTGTCCTGTGCCTTCTTAAATCGTTTGTTTACGTCCCTCACTTCCGTTTCGCTTCTCATTTGCTAGCTGAACAGGCAATCAGAGTGGTTTCTTGGTCCGACTGCCTGTGTCCGACATGTTGAATCGGCCGTGCGTCGACCGTGAAAGGCCAAATAAGGCGTGTCACGGCCAAATAAGGCGTGTCACGGCCGACGGTTCGGGACACACCAAATTGACTTTGGGCGACAGGGCACGCTTCGTCGTCAGACTAACGAAGACGGCCGATTTCGGCCTGGTGTGTCTGGGTCTTAAAACCACCAGACTCAGGGACAGCTTCATCCCACAGGCCAGAAGACTATTAAACACCTGAACTTTGAAACAACATCCATAACATTCATCTGGCTGCTACTTAGAAATGATTTATCTAATATATCATATTCCAATCACTTGTATATAGACTCTTATTGCACTATTTCACTTTTTACTATTTTACTATTTTTTCTTTTTGTATTTACTTGCACTATTTTTTCTGTGTATCTGTTTTATTGTGTTGCACTGTTGGAGGAGCCTGTGACCTAAGGGGGGGGGGGGGGGTAGGACACGTTCGAGTCTTGATTTGGATAGTGTGCCGTCGATGGGTTTCATTCCATTTCAAAGTGCTGTTTGACGCAGTGTAAACTTCGCGCACTGCCACTCCAACATCCAATCACAGAGCTTGAGAACTAATCACGGGGTTTGTCAAACAAAGCACATGGTGTAGTCCCAAAAGTTAGCTGAGGATTCTGGGTAGTGTAGTGTCTTCTGGCATCATAAACTCAGAAAAAATATTTGTTTCTCTGAATCGAAGGGGAAAAATACAAAAGCATTGTACACAATTTAAACCAATCAATGTTGTGTAATTAACAAGGATAATCTGGTGTTTTTGAGTTGATGAGTAAGGCAAGGCAAGGCAAGGCAAGTTTATTTATATAGCACCTTTCAACACAAGGCAATTCAAAGTGCTTTACAAAAATGGAAGATATTATGAAAATGGCATTTAAAATCAGTCATTAAAAAGAAAAGATAATAAAATAAACATTAAAAGAAAAACTACAAGTTAAAAGTTACAGTGCAGTTTAAGATGTGAATAGTTCAATTAAAAGCAGCGGCAAAAAGAAAAGTCTTCAGCCTGGATTTAAAAGTAGTAAGAGTTGCAGCGGACCTGCAGGTTTCTGGGAGTTTGTTCCATATATTTGGAGCATAATAACTGAATGCTGCTTTACCATGTTTAGTTCTGACTCAGGGGACAGAAAGCTGACCAGTCCCTGAAGACCTGAGAGATCTGGATGGTTCATAATTTAGCATTAGGTCAGACATGTATTTTGGGCCTAAACCATTGAAAGCTTTATAACCCAGCAGCAGTATTTTGAAATCTATTCTTTGACACACAGGAAGCCAGTGTAAAGACTTCAGAACTGGAGTGATGTGATCCACTTTCTTAGTGTTAGTGAGGACTCGAGCAGCGGCGTTCTGAATCAGTTGCAGCTTTCTAATAGATTTTTTAGTGAGACCTGTGAAGACACCATTGCAGTAGTCCAGTCTACTGAAGATAAAAGCATGGACAAGTTTTTCCAAATCCTGCTGTGACATTAGTCTTTTAATCCTAGATATGTTCTTTAGGTGATAGTAGGCTGATTTAGTAACTGTTTTAATGTGACTGTTGAAGCTCAGGTCAGAGTCCATGACTACACCTAGATTTCTGGCTTTATCTGTTGTTTTGAACATTGCAGACTGAAGCTCAGCGCTAACTTTTATACGTTCTGCCTTGGCTCCAAAAGCCATTACCTCAGTTTTATCTTTGTTTAATTGGAGAAAGTTCTGACACATCCAGTCATTGATTTGTTCAATGCACTTACTCAGTGTTTGAATTGGAGCATAGTCTCCTGGTGAAATTGTTACGTAAATTTGTGTGTCATCCGCATACCTATGGTAACTTATTTTGTTGTTTTTCATTATCTGAGCCAGTGGTAGCATGTAGATGTTAAAGAGAAGAGGCCCCAAGATGGAGCCTTGAGGTACCCCACATGTCATATTTGTCAACTCAGATGTGTATTTACCTATAGAAACAACGTTTTTTCTGTCCTTTAAGTAGGACTCAAACCAATTTAGAACTGTTGCCGAAAGTGCAGATATCACTGTAAAATCAATCGACAGTAAGGAGAATAGTTACTTCCGGGTGTGAAATCCTCCGTTATCCAATGGGAATGGACGCTCACATTGCCTTTAAACAGCCGCCGACATGGACCGATGCGGTGCTTCCATGAGCGTCAAATACCGCCGCCGATGAGAATACATTGCAATCAGTTGAAAGCTCTTTGCGTCCGTTTATGAAGCTGAAGGAGCCTCGGCGCGTCCCAACTGCACGCCACGGGACCCTGACCAAGCGTCGCTCCTAGACGTTTAGGGTGTGTGTGTGTGTATGTATTTTTTCTTAACCAATCAGCATTGTTTCCCTCTCTTTGACATAACATAATTGACACCCATCATATCATCATCATCATCATCATCATCATCATCATCATCATCATCATCATCATCATCATCATCATCATCATCATCATCATCATCATCATCATCATCATATCTTTATTTTCATTTAGCTTACAGTCTGCATTCTAAAAGCTCGATATCTGTGATGAACTATGGGCTCAGAACAGTCTCATAATACACACATGCACACAGAAGGATTCACACTTGTATTTCATGATCCGCAAAAGGATCCACACTTGTGTTTTTCAATGCACACACAAATGTGTTCCGTTTCATATACATGTAAATAAAATCCAAATACAGAAAAAAGTTTTACATATGTATTTTTGATCCTCACATATTTGTTTTCCGTTTAAAACCGCTGCACCTACAAACACAACCCGCTTTCTGTGCATGGATCGCTGTGCATTCGTGTGTGGGTTTTTTGAGACTCCCCTGACAGTGACCCGATTCGTACTTGTAATTGTTTCTATCTATAGCCAATCAGATGTCTCCTTCATTCTAAGCCAATCACATGAGCGCGTCCCCACGAGGTTATGATTTATTGCGTTCACTTCATGACACTTCATATACGCATTTTGCGCTGTCCGGAGCAGGGTTTCTGCGGACAGAATTTATTTTACCGGACAAATTTGAAACTTACCGGTCATGTTTCAATAATAATAATAAGAAGAAGAAGAAGAATTGTGTAGCAGAGTTTCCGTTAGCAGGTAATTACCGGACTATTACCGGATATGGCTGATAACACGGGAGTAAGGATCATCTCTTTTCCTCTCTCCCTCTCTCCTGACAGCCCGTCAGTTTCTCATGCAGCTCGCTAAAACTTCACTCGCGTTTATGTCCATATCGATCAGATCCAGCTCTCCTGATCGGCCTTTATAGAGAGCACCGATCAAACTATTAAGAGTGAATATCGGCCGATAATGACCGGCGGGGCTCCCCCCGTTGACAGTTCACTGTCTAGCACTGGCTTCGTAGTGCACTGATCGATTAGGCTAAGCTAACCTGTAGCTGCTCCCTCCACACTCACAACAACTTCATACAGACATAAGTAAAGCAGCTGTATTCGCCATACAGGAAACACACATTTAAAACGGTTTTGCCTGCCGTTTTTGTGTACACAAGCATTCATTAATGGTTCGGAAAGTGGCACTGTACCTTAATAATATAAAGGCTTGTATTTGCGTGCATTTCCTGCTCGGAAAGTGGCAATGTACTGAGAGTGGAGGTGTCCTGAGATTAGCGCCTGCAGGCAGGCTCCATGGACCTGTCAGCTCCGGACAGCGCAAAATGCGTACATGAAGCACTACGTCATGAACGCAAGAAATCTACCCTCGTGGGGGCGCGCTCATGTGATTGGCTTAGAATTGAGGAGACATCTGATTGGCTATAGATAGAAAAAATTACAAGTACGAATCGGGTCACCGTCAGGGGAGTCTCAAAAAACCCACACACGAATGCACAGCGATCCATGCACAGAAAGCGGGTTGTGTTTGCAGGTGCAGCGGTTTTAAACGTGAGGATCAAAAATACATATGTAAAACTTTTTTCTGTATTTGGATTTTATTTACATGTATATGAAACGGAACACATTTGTGTTTGCATTGACAAACACAAGTGTGAATCCTTCTGTGTGCATGTGTGTATTATGAGACTGTTCTGAGCCCATAATGAACTGTTGAGTGTGTGTGAGCTCTGCGCTGATAGGTTGTGTGTGTGTGTCCCTCCCATCTGTTTGGCCCCGGGCCCTCCATCCTGCAGGTCACCTCTGCATTAATCTGACTAATTAGCCTAATGAGCCTGTTTCTATGTGGGCCGACAAACGAGAGCGACCTGAACATGCAGGAACCAGACGGCTCTGCAGGAACACAAAACACAGATTCTCTGGCAGCCTCTGACCTACATACAGCTCTCACACACACACACACACACACACACACACACACACACACACACACACACACACACACACACACACACACACACACACACACACACACACACACACACACACACACACACACACACACACACACACGGTCCTCCACGGCTCCTCCGTGGATGCATTTCCGGGAACAGAGATGTTTCAAAGAGTCGAGACGCACGGCTGGACTTATCTCAGCCAATGACAGCTCTGCATGCATCCCCTGGATATTATTTTATTAACTGCTTTCATCGCGACGCGATGTTTACAGTGAGAACAGCTGTGAGGTCCGTGCAGAAAGCAGAGCAGTGTGTATAATATATACCACTCAGTATAACAGGCCTACTCTCTTTATTTGCTGTAGTTTAGTAGATATCTACAAACAAAGAGTCCATATTTTTCTAAAACCATTTAGTGCTTCACATAATAAAATAACGGCTGTAGCCTGATGATATGCTTTAGGAGCTGTAGGTGCGTGTGTGTGGTATAGGTGTGTGTGGTGCAGTGTGTGCGTAGATGCAGCGGACAGACAGGTCTCAGTTGGTTTGGTGTCCTCTGCTTACTTTTAATACTTGTAAATAAAACTTTTGGCCCGTCATTAATTTTCCTCATTGTAGCGACCAGAGAGGGGGGAGGGGGATATATCCAGTCTCTGATAGTGTTACGTTATTATGAGAGTGCTCTCATACTTGTTTGATTCTGAAATTGTATATATTTATATAAATATATATATGTGTGTGTGTGTGTGTGTGTGTGTGTGTGTGTGTGTGTGTGTGTGTGTGTGTGTGTGTGTGTGTGTGTGTGTGTGTGTGTGTGTGTGTGTGTGTGTGTGTGTGTATGTCCACATCTGTAGCATGTTATTGTCTCATTATACCGCACTGTGAATGAATCAAAGTAAATATATAAGTGGTCATGAACACATCTGTCCATCAGACAGAGGGCTGTGCCTCCTGTCATCATTAACGGACGTCTCTTTAAAATGACCGCTCAGAGGAGAGGAGTTCTCATTTCTCTAACCGCCTGCTGCTTCCCCTCCTCTCTCCTCGGCTCCCCTCCTCGGCTCCTCCGCTCGCATCTCCTGTGGGCGGGACTAAGACGCGAGGATAGGAGTCGAGGAGGGGAGTCGAGGAGGGGAGTCGAGGAGGGGAATCTCAGAAATGAGATACGGTCGCTGACTTTTATGTCAAATAAAGGCTGTTGTTTATATAATCCATCACACACACGTTTACATACAGACAAACTGATTCTATGTTACGAAGCCTCTCAGAGCAGGAAATCCATCCTGATTGGACCAAACCTCTGAGTGACGCTCATTTAGTTCCACGATTAAAAAAGAGACCTACTGTCACCTGTTTACTTCACCTTGAACCTACATCCTGTCAGGAGTTTCAGCCGGAGACACGTAGGGTTTGAAATACCAACAGGCCTTCAGTAAAGTGTAAAGCTTGTGGTCTCACTCCCAGGGCCAAATCCCTGACAGAACCTTATACGGGGACAGATGAGAGGAGGTCACTTTCCATTCTGTTTTCACTCACTTCGCTAATCCTTGGCAGATAGACTTATTGTGATTCTGCAGTAAATAACCCAGGGACACCAGCAGGGCTGATGGACCAGCATCCTGCCTCAGACCCAGCTAGTTCAGGCTCAGACACAGTGGTCTATGCAGGTTTAACTCGTGACACATTTGGTGACAGTTTGGAAAGACCCATTTGTTATATGTAATAAAGTGAACACACAAACACTTACAACCCCCCCCCCCCCCCACACAACACAGACACACCACACACACACACACACACACACACACATACACACACACACACACACACACACACACACAAACACACACACACACACACACACACACACACACACACACACACACAGACACTCTAGGGACATGTAGAGCTTGCAGGGTGATCTCACTTGTATAAACTCCAGAGAGATTTGGCTGCACAGTGAGATGGTTAGATTGTGAGACCTTCACATTGCTGACAGCTACTGCACAGCCTACCCATAATCCCCTGCAGAATAGTGGCCAGTGTTGGCGTGTTGACCCCTGAACGTATGCCGCAGGGCCTGTGTGTGCGTGTGTGTGTGTGTGTGTGTGTGTGTGTGTGTGTGTGTGTGTGTGTGTGTGTGTGTGTGTGTGTGTGTGTTATTATTCAATGTGCGGAAGAGGAAGCAGCAGAAGTACAGACTGAGGAGAGTAAACTGTTCTGAACTACTTTTACGGAGACGGTTGCATAGTAGAAAACACGAAGCATCTGATTGGTTCGTTCAGCTGCAACAGACAGTAAAATATAAGATCAACTTTTTGACAACTCCACATCTTAATGGGGCATTCTTTTTGTATTATTTATTTAGTTTACTATGACATCATCTTTTGATATCAGTGAAGATGAATTCATGTATTATTGTTTATAGAAAAATGTAAATTCCTGTAGGCTGGGTCTATCTTTCTGTTGCTGCAGTATTTGGTCTTTTATAGAACATTTTATAGACATAATATTATGTATTATTTGTGACATTTGTCTTTTTTCTACTGTACATGTTTATATTAGCAGTTTATAGTATTTATTTTATTATGTTAATACTTAATTCCACTTTTTAAAATATCGATCTATCTAAATAAAAAAAATGAGGAAAGAAATACTGATAAATGTGTGTAAATAAAATGTGCATCAATAGCGGTAAAATGATAAGAACATCAATCAAAACATTAATTTAAAAAATAAAAATAAAAAAAGGAAAAATAAAATCTCTTCATCGTACCCCACGGCGACGCTCCTCCTCCATCGACATGCTCCACTGACTCTGATTGACAGCCTCCAACCCCCAACACACACACACACACACACACACACTCACACACACACACACACACACACACCACACACACACACACACACACACACACACACACACTCACACACACACACACTCACACACACTCACACACACACACACACACACACACACACACACACACACACACACACACACACACACACACACACATACTCACTGGTGACTAAACATGCACACTAAATATAAACACACAGACCCCCGGGTGTTGGCTGAGGGGATTGTTGAGTATGTGTGTGTGTGCATGTGTGTGTGTTGATATGAGTGTGTGTGATGGAGTTATTTTAAACCTCGCTGCAGGTTTAGTCCGTGCCCCATAAGCTCCTCACACACACTTGAGGGTTAGATAATGGTGGTCAGGCAGATTGGAATGAGCAGTTAGAAGTGGTCCGTGAGATGTTCCTGCTTACAGTCATGCTCAAATTGAATTGAAGAGCGTGTTTGAGATGTTGAGAGAATGCCTCCTCGTGTTGTTCAGATGTTGCTCACACAGCCTGCTTGTGCTCACATATTGTTGTTGCTCGGCCTTCCTCCGCAGGCCAGGCTGGTGCCGTGCTGATGTGTGTAATATTATTGGATGTCAGCGGTATTCCGGTTGACTGTTGCAGTGTCATAAACCACATCAAATGGCTACAGTGTTTCACTATCTGTTTCCCCCCCCCTCATGCATAACCCATTTCCACTGGAATGCACTGAACAAACTGAAACGTTGACTTTAATTAAATGTATAATGTCAACAGATTTCACATAACTGTATTAGGTTAGCTGAAAGCAATAATATTACATTGAAATAACAACTATTAGGTTCTACCTGTGCTAATAACTGTAACCGGACCCACACAGTAATACCTCTGTTACTTTCCTTTGTAGCACATTGTTGTAATTATTACAGTAATATTATTTCTCAAAATATTTGTAGAGGCGTAGAAATATGAACTGTCCTTTTATTGCCTAAGACAGCAATGAGAGTAGATATGATAAAGCCTATAGGTGGGAAAGGATGAGTGGGCCTGCTTCTGCTGCAAGTCTTTTCATTGTTCTTTTTGAAATAATCCCTAGATTGTGATCAGAGTGATCTGATAAAAGGAATACTTTTACCCACACACTGATCACTTGTATTTCAAATACTCAGCCCGGGTTACCTTCACTTAATGAAGAAGATGTTGTTCTGTTACAAGCCTTCACAGTGAACGAAGAATAATACAAAAGGTCTTGATGAATCAAAGTAAATAGAGACATCAACAACAAAAGTATATGAGTATGTTGGCAAACAGAATAAGTCAAATGTAATCTTCTCCCAGTGTGGTGTTCTCTATCTTAGACTGGGGCCCCTGAGCTCTTCAGCCCGGCCCCTGGCCCGCTCAGTAATGCATCCTGAACAGCACTCACAGAGATGAGTGACGGTAAGACTGTGTGCAGAACCTTGTGTGATTTGAGAGGGATTTCATGTGTTGGTGAAGTAGTGAGCATCCTGCTGGATAATCAGACCTGCGTTATACTGCACAAGTGAGCTTAAACAGATGTAAGCCCTCTTTGCTGTGATCTATTCAAATAGTTTCTGCATTTTTATTATCACGAGGCTGCTTCTTTGTATCGATGCAATACATGTGTTATTACATGATGAAGAGGTCAAATCCAATTAACACTAATTAACTCAAGGTTTGAGCAACAGAGGTAAAATAACTAAAAGCACAGTGGAGTAGCTATCCTGCTTAGCTATTCAGTTTAGGGCAAAAATAAAATGGATGAATCACACTGAACTGGGCCCCGGGGCCCCCGACTGGATGTAGTTTAAAGTTGATTGTGTGTCGCTCACATGTTCAATTCCTCGTTAGCAAAGTCTGCTTTCATCCAGACGCTGAGTTACCCCTCATCTGTGTTTTTTGTTTGGATGGTGACCTCCTCCTTCACTCCAGGTCAACATGCTGTTGACCTCTGACCTTGAATTGCACCCTTTCATTTCCTTTTTACACACACAAGCATTTCCACTAAGGCTTTGTTCGGGGGTCACACTGCAGCTGCCAGGAGCTCCCTGTTTGTTTCCTGGTTTAATAAACACAACACACACACACACACACACACACACACACACACACACACACACACACACACACTCACACACTCACACGCACACACACACACACACACACACACACACACACACACACACACACACACACACTCACACACTCACACGCACACACACACACACACACACACACACACACACACACACACGAAGGGCTATTGTGTGTGTGAGGAGGAGGATCTGACGGCGATGACTGATGATGGTGAAGAAAGAGGCTCCCTCTGTCTGTTAACACCCATAAACTACCAATCTGTCAGGCTAACACCATGTGTGTGTGTGTGTGTGTGTGTGTGTGTGTGTGTGTGTGTGTGTGTGTGTGTGTGTGTGTGTGTGTGTGTGTGTGTGTGTGTGATATATCGTCTGGCCGCTGCTCCGTCTCCAGGGACGGCAGTTGGAAAGCCTGTGGCTTCTGTCTTGATTGGTCACGGATGTCACATCACACACACACACACACACACACACACACACACACACACACACACACACACACACAGCAGATGTGTCTTAGCGTTGATGACTCCTCAGTGTCTGTCAGAAGCAACAAAGCTGCGTTTACCGACAAATTAACAATCTAAGAAAAAAGTATAACATTAAACAAAATCAGCCGATTTACAAACACACACACACACACACACACACACACACACACACACACACACAGCGTTTATACTGTGAGATCAGGGGATGACAGGAGAGAGAGAGACTGAGCTAGGGTGGAAGGAAGCATTGATCGAGGGCGGTAGAGAATAGAAGACAGGGAAGGATGCACCTTAAAGAAGATGGGGGGGGGCAGATGGTTGATTTGAAATGGAAGGATCATTCAATATTACATTACATTTTATTTAGCTGTCGCTTTTATCCAAAGCGATTTACAATAAGTGCAATTCACTATGGAGACATAACATTACATGTCACTTGTTAGACGCTTTTATCCAAAGCGACTAACATACACTCAGTACTGTGGGCAATCCCCACAGGAGCAATTTGGGGTGAAGTGTCTCAGGGACACAACGACATGCTGACTGCAGTGGGACTCGAACTTGGTACCCCCTGATTCGAAGTCCAGTACACTATCCACTTAGCCACAGCCTCCCCGCATGACATGGAGAGATGTGTGCCTGCGGTTTGGAATGAGCTCTACTATCAAAGATTACGTGGTAGATTCAATCAATCAATCAATCAATGTTTATTTATATAGCCCAATATCACAAATGTTACATTTGTCTCAGTGGACTTCACAGTTTGTACAGAATATCAGTATGACAATACGACCCCCTCTGTCCTTACGTTTCACATCATACAAGGAAACACTTCCAGAGAAAAACCCACAGTTTAAAGGGGAACATGGGAGAAACCTCAGGGAGAGCAACAGAGGAGGGATCCCTCTCCCAGGACGGACAGACGTGCAATAGATGCCGTGTGTCAATTGAAGAGAGAATACATTTACAACATAGGTAGACCAAATGTTTGGAAATGCATGTGTCTATAATAATAAGATGAATCCACGAGGATATCCATCCAGGACTTATGATGCAGGACCACAGCAGCAGGCACAGCCACGACTCGCGATCCAGGGCTCGCGATCCAGGACTCAGGACCCCAGCAACAGGATCAGCCACAACTCAGGATCCCGGCGTATATAGACACCAAAAAAGAAATTTGGGGAAGCTGGGTTATTGGGAACATGAGAGTACACAGGTACAGACAGAGAGAAGGAAGAAGTAAGGTGTCCCCCGACAGTCTAAGCCGATAGCAGCAAAACTCGGGGCTGAATCTAATCAGCCCTAACTATAAGCTTTATCAAAAAGGAAGGTCTTAAGCG
>NW_022988058.1:37500-112500 GCF_902827165.1 Trematomus bernacchii | reverse complement strand
CACTGTCAGTCTCACCCTGCTGTCCCTCTGCTGCTGGACACATGTCAGAGCTCAGCTGTCAGAGCTCAGCTGTCTCACTGTGTGGGACACACGGGGGGGGGGGGGGGGGGGGCACAGGTGAGACCTGATGAAGGCTTAATGACACACACACACACACACACACACACACACACACACACACACACACACACACACACACACACGTAAAGGTCCCATCTGCAGTGAGCTCTGACACCAGCTGGACAACACCAGTTTTTGTGTGTGTGTGTGTGTGTGTGTGTGTGTGTGTGTGTGTGTGTGTGTGTGTGTGTGTGTGTGTGTGTGTGTGTGTGTGTGTGTGTGTGTGTGTGTGTGTGTGTGTGTAATTGGCCTGCTGCTGACTGTTTGGTTTTGGTTTCATGCTGGGCTCAGAGCAGAGTGGACACAATAATAGGAACACTTCTGAGGCTTATGAGGATGAGGATGATGACTTGTTTGAGTGTTCTGTGAAGCTGTAGTCAACCTTTTATAAAGTGGGAATGTGCATATGCGTTTGAACGGATAGTCTGTAAATAAGGTGGAGGTAGTCACTCGTTGTCTAGTGGGCTGTGCTTCTGAAGCTTCAGTTAGGAGTTTTGGTTTTCGTCATCTTGTTTTTTGGGACCAGAAGTAACACGAGTGGATAAAATGTTAGTTATTTTATCAAATTAAAAAACACTTAGAGTTCTGAAAAAAAGACGGAGGGCAACCAAACCAGGCAACACCGTGGCAGCCACCTGTCAAGCACATGGTAGCCCCGCCCCAATACATATCCTACTTTATTGTCTATTTACTCTGATGTGATCATACATCACCCAATGTAGCCCATGAGTATTGAAGAGGAGCGGCATCAAGCGATTAAGACCATTCACTTATTAGGAAAACATTTAATGAGGTCATTAATCAAGGGAAAGTAGAGGTTCAATTTCTCATAGACTTCTATTGAAGTGAGCCCCCTGCTGGCAGTATGAAATCATTCAGGTTTAAGGTGCTTCCACATCCGCTAAGCTTTCTAGACCCAGAGGTGGCTGTTTACTTTAAACACTGACAGTGGTCAAACATCCACATCTTGATGCACGGATTCCACTGCATTACATATAGACACCAGCTGACAGTTGTAATATTAAACCCAACACTTAACACAGTGAGAGCAGAGACGTTCAGCAGCCCTCTGACAGAAGATCTGTGATAATGTGGTAACCTTTCCTCATCCAGCATTTCATTCCTCCAAACATTAAAGACTATTAGGGCGAACCTCTGAGCTCCCAGCACTCAGTCCTGCAGCCAGAAGACTTGATCAGGACTCATCAGTGGAGGCAGGGTGGTCTTTGGTCATCCTGATGCCTGTGGTTCTTCCCTGTGATGTTGCTGTCTGATGGTTTCCATGGTATCTCTGGGACAGATTGGGGGGTTTAGTGATTTGGATGATGACTGCCTTTCTTTCAATCCAGTTTCTGTTCCTCCCTGTTCCCTCCTCTCAGTCAGGATGACTCTGTGCTGGCCAGCAGCAGCTGGCAGGATTTAAACACACAGTTTCTGGATGCTCTCCAGAGTCTTAATGCAGTCTGCTTTACAGACACTCTCCCAGCGTGCCAGCCAGCGTGTGTGTGTGTGTGTGTGTGTGTGTGTGTGTGTGTGTGTGTGTGTGTGTGTGTGTGTGTGTGTGTGTGTGTGTGTGTGTGTGTGTGTGTGTGTGTATGTGTGTGTGTGTGTGTGTGTGTTCAGATGGTCTTGGCTGTTGTCCACCTTGCTGTCACCGACTCTCATCTTATCAGTTAAACTCCTGGATGGCTCTATACCCCCCCCCCCCCCCCCTCTGTGATGTCAGAGTCTCTCAGTGTGTGGAGTGGACTCACTGTTCTGCCTGTTTGTTTCTATAGTAACAGATTCACACATGCAGTCTAAACGGGTTGTGTAGTGTCCTGATGACGTTACATTTATAGGAGCCAAAATGACAAGTTTATTATTAGATGGTGTAATGGTTTGATTCTGTAGATAGATACCGCTCCCTCGTGACAGTCAGCTGATCAACTGAGGCAGCGCCCCATCAGCTGGGGTACAAGAGTCATTAGGACCATATGCTGGTGTCTTTTGGTTTGAAGCCACACAGGTTATTGTGAGAGTAAAGTTCATTTAAGTTGTTTATTTGATTTCACTCTCTACCTGTGTCAACATCATCTGGTAAGACCAATTCATTTGTCTTTCAAATAAGAGAACCATATATAAAGGAGTTTATATATTATATTAAAAGGAGATAAGTAAAATAAAAGTGACTAAACAAACCAAATATTGAACTCTGATTGATTTAAAAAATAAATAAATGCTCAACATAGGTGATGAAGCCCAGTTGATATTTGGATCATCTGGCTTTGTCACTGCCAACTCTCTTCAACTCAAATATATAGAATTTGCTAACAAATAAGACGAAGAAGTACCAGAGCATTTGTGGCTTTTTAGCTTCAAAAGGACTAACGTGTTGCTGTCTAACTCAACCATACAGACAGCTCTTTGTGGAACAGCCTCCCTACTGAGATACGGGATTGTTTCACTCTCAATAGTTTTAAAGGTCAACTCAAAGAATGGTTAAGAAACAAACCGACGTGCGATCACCGCTACCTGCACTTTAGCACAGGGGTCTCTCCTCCTGCACTTTAGCACAGGGGTCTCTCCTCCTGCACTTTAGCACAGGGGTCTCTCCTCCTGCACTTTAGCACAGGGGTCTCTCCTCCTGCACTTTAGCACAGGGGTCTCTCCTCCTGCACTTTATGTGTCCTAGCTGCTACAGTGCACTGCCTTGAGGTAAATGCTTGTATGCTGCTCATGCTCTTTCTGCTTGCCATGTATATAAATGTTATGCTCATAAATGTTGTATGTTAGACTACGGATGGAAACAAGCTCAAAGCTAAAATCCGGCTCATTTACATTTAAAAGCATTATTTTGTTTAAAATGTTCATTAATGTGCACTGTCCCGGTTCAAATAAACAATTAAATGAAAATGAGTTAATTCTAAGAAATGTGATGATTAACTGTAATTATGTTGGGATTTGTTTCAGTTTAAGGACAATCAGCTGATTACCTAAATAAATAAGAAAGGCTTTTGAACATTCTTAAACCCCCAGTTTCTGTTTCGTGTTGAAATTCTTTATTTTACTGGTTTTTATTTTCAAAATGATTCCCTTGAGAGTTTCCTAGAAAGAACAGCACATAGTAATACCATTTAAATTAGGCTTAGGGAGGAAATCACACTGAGGACGACAAGGACATGCACTGGCTGTGTGTGTGTGTGTGTGTGTGTGTGTGTGTGTGTGTGTGTGTGTGTGTGTGTGTGTGTGTGTGTGTGTGTGTGTGTGTGTGTGTGTGTGTGTGTGTGTGTGTGTGTGTGTGTGTGTGTGTGTGTGTGTGTGTGTGTGTGTGTGTGTGTGCTACCACCATCAATCGCAGCTTGTTGGTGTGTGTGAATTAAATTAACAACAGCAGCTGTTTTACATTTCTTATTTCTGCAGCTCTGGGTGCAGAAATAGTGCACTTTTTTTTGTGTGTGTGTGTCACTGAGGGAGTGAGTGCAGATAGAGCTGTCAGATGGTGATTTACTGATAGAGAGAGAGTGGGGGGGGGGGGGGGGGGGGGGGGGGGGGGGCTGAAGGGGAATCAATAAAAAGGAAACTGTGAAGGACAAGAAGAGAGAGAAGGAATAAAGGAGAGGAGTTAGGAGAAGAAGGTGGACAGAGAAACTAGGAAGTAAGGATAGGTAAGGAAATGAAGAAGTACAGGATTGAGGAATAAGAGCGGGTTAACTTTTATTTGGATGCAATGTGGAAGACCTGTAACAGGCCTGCATGCTGTAAAGGCTGCAGCAGCACCTTTAGAGAGAAGAAGAGACAGACACTTACATTTATTACGCCTTACATTCATCATTTCAGCCGGAGGGAGGGGGGGAGGCGCTGCGGAACAGCAGAGTGGCGAGTGAGAGCTGTCATCTTCCCTTTACAAGCTTCAAAAATGTATTTATCGTGTGGTTTTGGAAATAAAAGTTTCATATTCTGAAAGCCAAGACTTTGTTTATTTAAAATCAAACAAAACACCCGAACCCCGAAAAACTATTTTTTATTTTGAAATGAGCCGTTGCGACTTCCGATTGATTTCGATAGAGCTGGTCACATATGTGCTGTTTATATTGCTTGTAATTGAGATGAAGTAAACATCTGTTGAGTATTTTAACATCAAATAGTTTGATTGTGTTATATTGGAACCCAAAAAGGCAGCGGGTCCACCAGACCCACTTCGTGGGTCTGGTGGACACTGGCAGTAACAAAAATATGAACACCATACAAGGGTCAAACCTCTGAGTTACAAAGTCACACATTTAACTGTTGACAATGAATGACACAAAGTGTTATATTTGTATTATTAGTACATTAGTATCATATACTGTGATAATTTATCATTTTTTATTGTATTTTTTTATTATTTCCCATGGAGTTTGACTGGAATATATGCCTTCCGTTAAGTATACATTTTTAGTTTGAAGATTTGTAGGGTTAGCACATTTTAATTTCCAAGAGAAACTTGCAGAAAGCATAGTTAACCCTTAAATGGGCAATTTTATATATAAATATATTGGAATGTATTGATTGCTATTTTAAACATTCAACCCGTATAACACACTAATTCAAGACTATTATATCCCTATTACACCGTTATGACACCTGTATTACACCCATTATATACCAATGTTACCCAAGTTACACTGTTATTACACCTATATTACATTGGACCCATAATACACTGTTAATACCCTGCCCGTCCTAAAGAAAGTCACCACCTGGATTTAACTGAGCCACTCTGTCAGAGCCATCCATTGGATAATCACTGCAGTGACTCATATGTTTCAGCTGGCAACAAGTTATCTAACCCTAGCCGATGTGCTCAGTAGCTTCTAACTTCTTAAACAACAATGTTGGAAGACATATCCTGTGGTCGTGGTAAGGATGTTAATCAGTTTCAGAAGGGTCAAATTATTGGCCTGCATCAAGCAAAGAACACAACTAAGGAGCTTGCTGAAACTACTAAAATCAGGTTAAAAACTGTCCCACGCATTATTAAAACCTGGAAGGATAGTGGTGAACCATCATCTTCGAGAAGAGAGGCGGATGAAGT
This sequence comes from Trematomus bernacchii, assembly GCF_902827165.1. Taxonomy (NCBI): domain Eukaryota; kingdom Metazoa; phylum Chordata; class Actinopteri; order Perciformes; family Nototheniidae; genus Trematomus; species Trematomus bernacchii. The sequence goes on along the minus strand of NW_022988058.1, from coordinate 107,324 downwards.
GATGTACCCATCATGCCTAGTGCCTACCGTACTGTGGGTGCAGTATTATGGTCTGGGGGTGCTGCAGTCGGTCAGGTCTAGGTTCTGCTACGTTCCCAAAGAATGAGGTCAGCTGACTTCCTGAATATACTGAATGACCAGGTCTAACATCAATGGAGTGTTTCTTCCCTGATGGCATGGGCAAATTCCAAGAGGACAACGCCAGGGGGGCTGACATAATGCAAACACATTATATCCATGTTATTCCCATGTTACACTGTTATTACACCTACAGTGTGTAGTAAGTACACATGGACACATCCTGTCAAATGACTGTATCCCCTGGGATACAGACACCATTTAATGGTTGTACAATAAGTAAATAGAGAAATATGAGAAATCTCAATAATCAATAGAAACAGAGCACTTCAGAGTGCTTCAGGCAGTGAGAGCTGAAGTCCTGCCTGCATCCTGTGCTCACCAAACTGCTTCGTATTCACTCCATGTGCTGGCCTGTTTGAGAGTAAGAAAATAAACAGATCTAGGCAAACCCAGCCATACATAAACATTTATTTTATTTTGAGTGTTCGTCTCTGGTCCCAGTTAGGACAGACCCAGAGTCTTTAGTCTGATGTTTGCAGGAGGAACTGAAGCTGTGAGGGTTTGAAAGGAAAGTCAACATTTAAAAGAAAAAAAAGAGCATCTGCTGCGCTTCAGAGTCATCTTTGTGGTGTGACTTCAGTTTGTTCACAGTCTCTTTTTAGACTCTCCAGGACACAGACGCTTAGCGGTGGCTCTGAGCGAATGCTGCGGCTCTGATGGAGATGAAAGGATATTTAGCAGCGAGGCATCAAAGACGAGAGGAGAAGCTGCCTCCATCAGAGCCTGTCAAAAGATTAAATTAAACATAGAAACATCAAAACTAATAATAAAACAGGTTGATGTGGCTTTGGTAGAGATGGTGAGTTATCCTGCAGCGCAAATAACTGCAGGTCAGAGGCTAAACTGCTTCATGTCTTCTGCTGGGATGACACAAATATGAAGGAATACATCAGCCAAATCATGAATAAATGAACATGTACATAAAAGCATTAGAAAATAAACCCAATCTTTTTTTCCCCATGCTGCTGCTGACACTGAGAGTGTGCAGAGGAAGAGGGCACGGCTTAAAGGTTGATCCCACCTGAACTCTCACCTGGATCCAGGCTGCTATGGTTGGACCAAAATATGTTTATAATACGACACAGTACACATGGTTACTTCCTTCATTGTTATCATTAGGAGATTCGTTATAGCTGCTCAAAGCAACTCTACGCTCAAAGGATGCAGATGTGATGCTGTATCTATAGTAACATGGGCAGATAGAGAAACAGGCGTGTGGCCTGACCCCGGATCAGTCAAATGCCAAATGTGATGATACATTTTGATTTTGTGTTTTGGGATATTTCATTACTTCAAGACTTACTAATTATTTAGTATTTCATATTTATTATACTCTCACTGCAGACCGTGTTGTTTCTCACTTCATATCATTCATCTGTTTGCATCTCACATATTTATCTATTATAACAATAATGCTGCGTTCACACCGGACGCGATGCGAATATTCGCTTCGCTCTAATCGCTCCTATCGCATCGCTCTAAACGCTCGAGTTTCACCGCGGCTGTCAGCTGTGTTTACTCGCGTCATTCAAACAAGACGCGATGGCTCGGGAGCTACAACTACAACAAAATGAACATATTTGACCGTGATTAAATTGTAATACACGTTTCTAAATGATGCCGAAGTAACAACATACTGATACCGGTTAGTAAAAACCATGAATTAATGCTTTGACAAGTCTGCAGACAAGACGGCAGGCGAAAAATCTTTTAAAATGCGTGTTTTCTAAATGAAGATCATTTCATTTAATTTCATTTAATTGTTTATTTGACGAGGGACAGTGCACATTGATGATCGGATCGACCAGGCTATGCTAACGTGTATATGCTCCGTCCACACTCATAACAACGGCCTACAGACATAAATAAAGCAGCGACTGTATTCGCCATGAGACAGACAGTCTGTGGTTTGTACTTGTTTAACTTTTGTCCAGTTTCTGAACAGATATGAGGAGCTGTGAGCTCTGTGTGCTAACTGCTAACAGCTAACGGCTGATGTTTTCTGGTTGAACGTCAGTGACGGCAGGCTGAGATCCTCACCGCTGATTGGCTACCGCGAGATCGCGTCACGCGAATATGACGCTCGAGTTGAAAAAATGTAACTCGAGCGTTTGTCGCAGCCCCCTTCAATCGCCTCAATCGCGGCGGAATTCGCGTCCACCGCTTCATGCTCGCCGTCGGAGCGAAATCGCGTCTGTCCGCGTCTCTGGATTGACTTTACATGTAATCGCGCCGCCCCCAAACATCGCATCGCGTCCGGTGTGAACGCAGCATAAGACGTATTTCATTTTAGGGCTGTGCAATTAATCGTATTTTAATCTCGATTACGATTTTGGCTTGCAACGATTACGAAAACAACGTAATAGAAATAAAACGATTATTTTGCTGCGTGCGCTCTCGCCCCTCCCTAAAAGCCCTCTCGGCCAGGTTGTGAGTGACAATAGTTGTGTGAGTTCAGCGCGAGCGAAGATGGCAGAACAAGAGCAACTTGTGAACAAGAAAGGAAAACAAATTCCGCTGTTTGGAAATACTTTGGGTTTAAGGAGTCCGACGTGGAACAAAGAAAAGTTCTGTGCAGCAGGGCAGAACTGGCCATCTGTGTGCTCTGGAGAATCACAGGTGGCCGGCCCGGCCTGCTTTTTTTAAACGTCAACATTTCAGTTGCGCTGACAGGCAACAGAGGTCCACAGTTTCCCGCAGCGAGGCTCCCCCCGCCCCCCCGTTGACAGTTCAGGAGCATGCCCCCTCGACTTCATCCACCACATCACAGCCATCTATTAAGCTTTACAGTGCAGCCTACTCAACCAGCTCACAAAGACACAAAGATATAACAGATGCCTTGCAGTGGCGGCTGGTGCATTTTTCTCCAGGGGGGGCTCTACCAAAATGTAAGCAAACTTATACACAAACTCAAAACACATGTCATATTACAACGCAGGGCTAGCTCAAAGGCACACAGCACTTGATACAGTCTATTATTTGAGTTCCTGTTTTTGTCAACCTCCTTATTATGCTCACTGATCCTTATCCTGTAGCCCTCATTGGACAGCAGTGTTTACTTTCCTAAACATGGCTAGTCCCATAGCATCATCCATGTGGACTCTAGTTTGTTCATGCTTTTGAGTTTTTTTCTGATATGTGCTTTAAGTCACTCACATCTGTCTGGATCCATGCTGGGTCTGGTCCATAGACTGGTCTGATCCTGACGTTTGAAAAGGGAGGCAGGGGAAGCTAAATATAGCACTGGTGTTGCTACAGGTAGTTAGCCTTCTTGCTATACTGCCTTCCTCTGTCCTTAACTCCTGCCTATGTCAGGCTGATCAGGTCCGAGGTCTTTTACTCTCAGCTTTCCCTCCAGTGTCCTCCTCTCAAAGGGTGTTTCTTTAAGTGATTAAACATACTTTCCTTCTCCATATTCACTATCTAGTTTTGTTTACACTCCGTCTAACTCTCTCTCACTCAAACGTCAATCACTCACTCTGGAGCTCCTGCTGCCCCCTAGTTGTTGGCGGTGTTAACAGCTGCTTTGGGCGCAGCTTGTGTGCGCCCCGAGCAGCTCCTATCTGTTGCATTGAAGAGGTACGGACTGCGCATGCACCACTTATAACGAGAGTCAATGGGCAAAGATTCCTGCGCCCCGAGCAGGAAACACGTGACTTATCAGTAACTTTAGACATCGTAAAACAATTTTTATCGATATTTTATCGTAGATTATACATTTAACTAACACCAACTATATAATATGTACCTTGTTCATTAAAAAATAAATGTATAAAATTAATAAAATTAAAATATTTTTTAATGACAATCTAGAATGTGGGAAGAGGTGGGGCGGCGCCCCTAGCACCCCTATGGGCAGCGCAACTGATGCCATCACATTCTACATAGCTAAAGACATGTGCCCAGTTAGCACAGTTGGCAACCAGGGGTTTAAGCAACTGGCTAACACTATGGACAAGCGTTACGCGATGCCATCTCGGCATCATTTCACCAGATCTGCACTAACTGCCCTATATGACAAATGCCGTGGGGAAGTTGAAAAATATGTGGCTTCAGCTGAATACTTTGCAGTTGAATTTATACTTAAAGGTCAGGGTAATCAACTGTTAAAGATACTGTTCAAATTATTATTATTTTATTTATTTTTTAAAGTTCAATAAATTGATGTTTTCAAAGTCAATGAATAATTGTATTTAATAATCGTGATATCAATATTGACCAAAGTAATCGTGATTATGATTTTTGCCATAATCGAGCAGCCCTATTTCATTTCACTGTATAGCATATTTTACATTCTATTTTAGCTTATCTTATTCTATTTTACTTGCATATAGTTAACTTCTACTGCATTACTTGCACATAAGTCTTGCAACATTCTCTTGCACTATGTTATTACTACTTGGTTTCTTCTTGCATTATTTGTATTGTTTTTGTATTTGTTTTATGTCTTTTATTTATGTATGCTGCATTGTTTGAGGAGCCTGGGACTTTTTCATTGCATATCTACTCTGTAGCTGTGCATATGATGATAAAGCCTTTCAACTGTGTCTCCTCTGATATTAACCATTGACTTGTATGCTTTAAAGGTCCCATGTCATGGCCATTTCTACTGATCATAATTCCATTGTTGAGGTTTACTAGAATAGATTTACATTGTTCAATGTTCCAAACTCACATTGGTTTCTCATACAGCATCTCTGTATAGTATGTGTATTCACTCTCTGTCCTACATGGCTTGTTGGAGCTCCTGCCCCCCCCTCCCTATGAGCCCACTGTGCTCTGATTGGTCAGCTCGCCCACTCCGTTCTGATGAGTCCACCACCATTACAGCGGAACATCAGTGATTATGTGTTACAATGGCGTTAGCAACCAGAAAATGACACCAGTAATGACAAACAGATGAGAATGCTGCGTGGGGTTAGGGTGCCGTGTTGGCGGGACGTTGAGGGGCTCGCTGCTGTGAGGAGGGGACAGTGTGAGCTGTATTACTGGTGTCGTTTCCTGGTTGCTGCGTGGGGTCTGCGTCACAGTTTCGCGCTGAGAGAGTGGGGTGTGTGGGTGTGTGTGTGTGCGTGTGTGTGTGTGTGGGTGTGTGTGTGTGTGTGTGTGTGTGTGTGTGTGTGTGTGAGCAGTATAGTGACGTGTGAGGGCACGTCACTATACCCAGGAAGGAAAAAATGGAAAAAGAAAGATCTCCAACGAGGGCGTTCTGGGGCAGCTTTGAGGGTTTTGACTCGGCACACCGTTTACATGCAGAAAAAGCTACATAACACACAAGGGGACGGGTAATAACCGGAAAAGCATGACATGGGACCTTTAATAAAAATCGGTTGATATCATGTTTTGGTGGTTCCATCTAACTTTACCTATTTCTTTCTCCTCCTCTAGCCCCAGATGCCTCCTCGTCGGGTATAGGGAGTTTTGTGGAGTTCTCTTTCAGCCAGGAGCCTCAGGACTCAGTGACGGTGCGAGGCGGCGTGCTGCAGCTGGACTGCCAGGCGCAGAGCGATGCAGGAGCAGGACCCCCCCTCCTCACATGGCGTAAGGATGGCGTGATGCTGAGCGCCGTGGTGGACGAGCGGCGGCAGCAGCTGGCTAACGGCTCGCTGCTGGTGCAGAACATTGTCCACTCGCGGCACCACCGACCTGATGAGGGGGAATACCAGTGCCTTGCCACACTGGACGGACTGGGCACCATTGTTAGCAGAACTGCCAAGGTCACTGTGGCCGGTGAGTGACAGCTTCATTCTATTTTAACACACAGAACATGTATTGGTAGGAGCACATAAATGTGCACCTATTTGTAATTGTTTCAGGTCTTAGCACAACTTTCGGACACACACACACACACACACACACACACACACACACACACACACACACACACACACACACACACACACACACACACACACACACACACTCACTAACACTTTTGCTTAGCTTCTTCCATTTACTTGACTACTCATATTTATTTATAAAAGCAAAGTAATCCACCTGTAATGTCATTTAGTAAGTGGAGTGTGGCTTAAGATCAATACCATTTATGGAATACATCAGTGACCACCAACTGGCGGCCCGCGGGCCACATCCGGCCCGCCAGACATTCTCATCCGGCCTGCAAGAGTGCGTTCGCCCCCCACTCATTTTATTTTTTACAACGTCTCGTGAGTAATGTGCAGTACCGGAGTCCAACAGAGAGGCAGCAGCTGCGGGACAGTAGACTGCGTACTGCGAAACCTTCCCTGCCCTGAAGATGAAGTGATCCTTCGTGGTGAAGAGTCTGCTTTATGCGCTCCGCAGCACAGCAGTAGCCCCGCTGCGACAGAGTCCAACAGAGAGGCAGGAGCTGCGGGACAGTAGCCTAGAAGTGATCCTTCGTTAGCGTGAAGAGTCTGCTAAGCTTTATGCGCTCCGCAGTACCTGAGCGTGCTCCACTAGCACCGCCCCCCGGTCAACAACTTCAAAATTCTGGGCTATATAAAAATCGCTGGCCCGCGAAAGTGTCTATTGGATACATTTTGGCCCTTGGACAAATGTAGTTCGTGGTGATCCCTGGAATACATTAATACACGGGGGGGGGGCAATGAGCAATGAACTCTTTGACAGTTTTCTGATGTACATTCAAATGAATTGTATCACTTTTGTAAAGTCCTTGTGGGTCTGTACCAAGCCCCCAGGAAGTGCTTCGGACTTTGAGGAAAATATTCCGAGTGGCCAAACGGCGATACTACAACTTCCGTATCGGTCCGTGACGTCACCCGGTCCAGAAATACTTTTTTTTTCAACGGGTACTCCTGCTCTGACAGCCAGGCATGACGGGTAATCTGTGACGTTTTGCTTTCGAAAATGACAGGCCATTTTTTCTTCATGCGCCAATGAGCAGCTCTCATAGGAATGAACGAGGCCCCGCCTCCGACGCTGTATCCAGTTCTTATTATGCATCCATGGACTGCACAGTCAGACTGCAGTTCTTCTGGAATGTGCCCTAGATCCTCACAGCAGCAGAGTTGTAGCTTTCATTAGATCCGTGTGGTAATATTCTTTATTTCCTAAAACTGGTGCGGTGCCTGATGTGACTGTGCTGCTGCTTGTTGGGTTGAGAAGTGAGTGCATGCGTTAACGGTAGCAACACTAGCATCATGAGTGCAAAAGCTCCATTAAAGGTGTCCCCGGCCTGAAGAACACTTTGAAAGGCAGTTAAAGTTCAGACTGGCAATCCCTCTGGATGGCCTCCTCCCCACAAACACTGATGAGCACATGTAAGTGCATCACCAGTTGTTGATGTGCTTGTTGTAATGTCACTTCTGTTTGGCCAATCACGATCCACTGCTACATTTATTTTAACATCATGAATCATAGACTACTAATGTACTGCAATGAACAAGCTTGTTGCTATGACGTCAGCTGCCTCTCCATTAGTGAAATGGTCAGAGTCTGAGCACTGATTCACACCACAGCCGACTGTGACAGTGTTAAAACACAGTAGAAATCCCAGATCCCAGGACTACATTAAAATATACACACACACACACACACACACACACACACACACACACACACACACACACACACACACACAGCAGCACACAACACATTACAAGGCAAAATGCTAATGAACAGCAGCAGCTTAAAAATTCAATTAGCACTCTGAATGTGTGTGAGTGTGGTTGTGTTCAGATATGACTCTAAACTAGGAATTCATTATAAACCCTGAACACCCAGATAGAGAAAGAAAGAAAAAGGGAGAGAGCGAGAGCGAGAGAGAGAGAGAGAGAGAGAGAGAGAGAGAGAGAGAGAGAGAGAGAGAGAGAGAGAAGCAGAGAGAGAGAGAGAGAGAGAGAGAGAGAGAGAGAGAGAGAGAGAGAAGAGAGAGAGAGAGAGAGAGAGAGAGAGAGAGAGAGAGAGAGAGAGAGAGAGAGAGAGAGGGGGACTAGAGTGAATACACATGTTGAATTTGCTGGTATTTTTTATAAAACCAAAAGCAACTATTTAAAGCAGTGTTCATGCTGTTTGGAATCAAAATATATAGAAATAGACATTTGACCAGGTACATTTGATTGGCTCTTCACATCACACGCTCTGTTTCTGCTCAGAGCTAGCTTGTATATGTCTCCCATGAGTTGAAAGGTAGCTGCACTCTGATTTTTTCTAATCCTGCTGTCAGCATGTGTTTTGTAGTTTTCTTGGATTTTTGTTTGGTTTCCTTTTGGGAGGTTCCCTTGAATTGAGAATGCAGTTTGGTTGTATGGTAATGTCATTTTCCAGGAGACAAGTTAGTAGATAGTTGTAGTTGTTGGACAAAAACTGTAGCTGAGAGACTCATGATGAAGACATGATGAAGACTCAGGCTCATGGTGAAGACATGATGAAGAGTCAGGCTCATGATGAAGACATGATGAAGACTCAGGCTCATGATGAAGACATGATGAAGACTCAGGCTCATGATGAAGACATGATGTAGACGCAGGCTCATGATGAAGACATGATGAAGACTCAGGCTCATGATGAAGACTCAGGCTCATGATGAAGACATGATGTAGATGCAGGCTCATGATGAAGACATGATGTAGACTCAGTCTCATGATGAAGACTCAGGCTCATGGTGAAGAAATGATGTAGACTCAGGCTCATGGTGAAGACATGATGAAGACACGATGAAGACTCAGGCTCATGGTGAAGAAATGATGTAGACTCAGGCTCATGGTGAAGACATGATGAAGACTCAGGCTCATGATGAAGACTCAGGCTCATGGTGAAGAAATGATGTAGACTCAGGCTCATGGTGAAGACATGGTGAAGACATGATGTAGACTCAGGCTCATGATGAAGACATGATGAAGACTCAGGCTCATGGTGAAGACATGATGTAGACTCAGGCTCATGATGAAGACATGATGAAGACTCAGGCTCATGGTGAAGACATGATGAAGACTCAGGCTCATGGTGAAGACATGATGTAGACTCAGGCTCACAATGAAGACATGATGAAGACTCATGCTCATGGTGAAGACATGATGTAGACTCAGGCTCATGGTGAAGAAATGATGTAGACTCAGGCTCATGGTGAAGACATGATGAAGACATGATGAAGACTCAGGCTCATGGTGAAGAAATTATGTAGACTCAGGCTCATGGTGAAGACATGATGAAGACATGATGAAGACTCAGGCTCACAATGAAGACATGATGAAGACTCATGCTCATGGTGAAGACATGATGTAGACTCAGGCTCATGGTGAAGAAATGATGTAGACTCAGGCTCATGGTGAAGACATGATGAAGACATGATGAAGACTCAGGCTCATGGTGAAGAAATTATGTAGACTCAGGCTCATGGTGAAGACATGATGAAGACTCAGGCTCATGATGAAGACTCAGGCTCATGGTGAAGAAATGATGTAGACTCAGGCTCATGGTGAAGACATGATGAAGACATGATGAAGACTCAGGCTCATGGTGAAGACATGATGCAGACTCAGGCTCATGATGAAGACATGATGAAGACTCAGGCTCATGGTGAAGACATGATGTAGACTCAGGCTCATGATGAAGACATGATGAAGAATCAGGCTCATGGTGAAGACATGATGAAGACTCAGGCTCACAATGAAGACATGATGAAGACTCATGCTCATGGTGAAGACATGATGTAGACTCAGGCTCACGATGAAGACATGATGAAGACTCAGGCTCACGATGATGACATGATGAAGACTCAGGCTCATGGTGAAGACATGATGTAGACTCAGGCTCATAATGAAGACTCAGGCTCATGGTGAAGACATGATGTAGACTCAGTCTCATGATGAAGACTCAGGCTCATGGTGAAGACATGATGAAGACTCAGGCTCATGATGAAGACTCAGGCTCATGATGAAGACTCAGGCTCATGGTGAAGACATGATGTAGACTCAGGCTCATGATGAAGACTCAGGCTCATAGTGAAGACATGATGTAGACTCAGGCTCATGATGAAGACTCAGGCTCATAGTGAAGACATGATGTAGACTCAGTCTCACGATGAAGACTCAGGCTCATGGTGAAGACATGATGTAGACTCAGGCTCATGATGAAGACTCAGGCTCATAGTGAAGACATGATGTAGACTCAGTCTCACGATGAAGACTCAGGCTCATGGTGAAGATATGATGTAGACTCAGTCTCATGGTGAAGACATGATGAAGACTCAGGCTCATGATGAAGTGAAGCTCTCGGTGCACTTCCTGTCGGCCTGAACATTCCAGAAGGCGTGGATGGAAGCGTTGTCATGGGATACGTCCTGGTGCAGCCATGTTTCTGTGGAGCTCATTAGATATAAAGAATAATCAGCTGACTGCTTCAGTCGTCCATCCCCAATAAGCCGTGGTCCCTCAGAGGATTTTAACCAATCCTAATTAACGGTGGTGAGGAGGAGCAGGTCTGACCCACAGCAGCAGATAATAATGGTTCCCAAGGCGACCATTCAGAGTGAAGCGTCCCTAAATCCCTGCGCTGCCCTCGCACGTTTGCTGGGATTTGCATGATATTATCTGTGCCAGTTATTTTTGGTTCATTTGTCTAATGAGGAGGAAAACAACAAGGAAACCCCGTGTTGTCAGAAGAGAAAGAAACCTGCCAATCTGATGACGTGTGTCGTATGTAGCTGTTTGATGTTCAGCCTTCAGATCCAAGAAAACAGTCCACCTGCGTCACAAGTCTGTGTCTAATGTTGGTGTGTGTGTGTGTGTGTCTGTGTGTGTGTGTGTGTGTGTGTGTGTGTGTGTGTGTGTATGTCTGTCTGCGTGTGTGTATATGTGTATATGTGTGTGTGTGTGTGTGTGTGTGTGTGTGTGTGTGTGTGTGTGTGTGTGTGTGTGTGTGTGTGTGTGTGTGTGTGTGTGTGTGTGTGTGGCTGCAGGCAACATTGTGATGCCACAGGAACAGACAGCAGCAGAACTTATATAACGCCGGCTCCAGATCCACATCAGCGTTCTGTCGCCTCTCATCTGTGTGATGTCACAGCTTGTAGTTGTTTGTGTTGCATGTCAAGGTAAAACACAGGAAGCAACAACTGATTCAAATCAGCATGAAAACAAACCGACAAACTGCATTTATTTTCCGGACTCTTAAATAAAGTCATGCTGGTAGAAATGATGGGGGGGGGTCAGCAGAGATGCTGTAGGTGACCGTCCCTCAACATGGCAGGAGCACAGCTGGGTGATGCATTGAGTTACATTATGATGTGTTTAAGCCTTATGCAGTAAAAATATGTTTTCAGCTTAAATATTTCCAATATATTCCTGTAGAAATGTCGTTGAGGCAAAACTTGAATAGATACAGGTGTGTTAGAGCCACAATGAAGTTATTATTTAGATTCATAATTTGATAAATGAATTAATGATGGAAAATGATTTATATTGCCATGGTGAATATCTTTTGATGAAATTATTGTTTATTTTAAATCGTAAATATGATCTGTTTTCTTGTACCTTCCGGTGTTTATTTGAGTGAGGCAATTGAGGACAGCCGCGGTGTATGAGACCTGATGAGGCGGGGAGCAGAACAGTTTTTCGACCGCAAATTGTCATTAGAAATTAGTGTTGCAAATTGGACTGCAAAGTATAACTAGAGAATGCAATTCCTGAAGAAATTGCTAGTGGGAATGCTTTATGCTGAAAAGCTGACGCGAAACTGCTATGCCAAAATGTAATGTGTAAGAAGAAAGTGAATAATTTAGATTGAAATGATACATGAACACTGGGCGCTTGAATGTGTGATGAGAGAAGAAAAGAAAGTAAAAGGCTTGGAAAAGCAGCAGAATATTTGAACTACAAACTTTTGAACTAACTTGATGGCGAATGATCTGTTGCCATGCCAACGGCATTTGATGACATCCCATAATACGCTTAGATGCGTTGATGGCTGCATCGTTACCAAACCTCTGAAGTTTTGGGCTGTTTGGAGTATTTTCACTGAAGTTATGATAAAACCGTGTTTCAAGGCGAGCATTGTGTTGCCATGGCAACGGCATTTGAAGAAATCTCAAAACTGTCCCGTAGATGTCTTCACGGCTGGACTGTTAGCACACATGTGAAGTTTGAGCACTTTTTGAACATTTTCATAGGAGTTATACATTACATTAGGAGGTTACATTACTCTCTCTCTTCTCTTGATCGTCCTCTCTCTTCTCTTGATCGCCCTCTTGATCTTCGGCATATGATGATGACACCCCATAATTGACGTAGAGCTGTTGAAGGCAGGACCATTAACCTTTATCTGAAGTCTGCTGCTCTGAGCATGTCAGTTGGAGTGATGACATCATCGTGTTCCATTACACAGGTGTTTATAGTTGAGCTAACGAGCTCTGCATAGATCATAGGTTTCCATTGTTCTGAATGAGAGATGAACCTCTTACATGTGAACGTTTTGTGGAAGAACCGTAACAGATATCTGTGAAATTTCAAAACGTGAAGCATGTCAATGAAGTTGAGTATCTGAAGTGTAATTTTTGTGTACTTTCGGGTTAATAATGTGGCCTTTTTGGCAGTTTAACTAAAGGTGTGCGGCTGCTGCTGTGAGGAAATATCAGCCTGAAATGACAATGGGCTTTAATGGAGACATGTTGAAAGTTTTTGTCACTTTATGCCTTCAAGAGGCATTTTGTTTAATTATTTGTCTATTTTCAAGCTACGAGATGTTTTCCTACGTTTGTCATGAACAATTATGTCTCAGGAATGTAGGGTTTGGGAATTATGGCAGTTTTTAAAAAAAATATGAAGGCAAATTTCAAGATTTCCTACACTCTAGCTGTGACATCACGCACTCTGCCTTAACGAGCTGCGCAATGTTAAAGTTAAAATGTTAAAAATGTGATGTATTATGGGATGTATCTCTGGAATTATGAAAGTTATAAATGATAAAAGTAATAGCCTGCGATTCCCGACCGAGCTGAACGTTTTGATGTTTGAACGGAGTTTCTGCGATGTTGAATGTGGGAGGAGAAGAGGGCCAAAATAAGTCGGTGGAATAATACACTTTTTGTCCGTAGCATAACATATAGTTGGAATGCTGTATCAGCATTCCCACTAAATTATTATAAGAAAGTATATCGCAGAAATATTGATTTAGATTTGATATTTTGAGACTATTTAAGTCAATAATTTCTTGTTAATAAATTACATTTTTTTGACTGAAAACCTTCGGCTGCTTATTGCTTTGTCGTCAACCCCGCTCTATAGTGGCAAAAGGAAACATTGGATGCCACTACAAGGCAAGGCAAGGCAAGTTTATTTATATAGCACCTTTCAACACAAGGCAATTCAAAGTGCTTTACAAAAATGAAGACATTAAGAAAATGGCATTTAAAATCAGTCATTAAAAACCAAAGATAATAAAATAAACATTAAAAGAAAAAAGACATGGATAAAAGTTACAGTGCAGTTTAAGATATTAATAGTTCAATTAAAAGCAGCGGCAAAAAGAAAAGTCTTCAGCCTGGATTTAAAAGTAGTAAGAGTTGCAGCGGACCTGCAGGTTTCTGGGAGTTTGTTCCAGATATTTGGAGCATAATAACTGAATGCTGCTTTACCATGTTTAGTTCTGACTCAGGGGACAGAAAGCTGACCAGTCCCTGAAGACCTGAGAGATCTGGATGGTTCATAATTTAGCAGGAGGTCAGAAATGTATTTTGGGCCTAAACCATTCAGTGCTTTGTAAACCAGCAGCAGTATTTTGAAATTTTCATTTCATTTCATTTCAAACCTTTATTTATCCAGGTGTATCCCATTGAGATCATTAGGCGCGTTCACACCAAGTACTTTTCCCACAATAGTTCATGAGAACTTTAGTTCATGAGAGCTCTTTTAGTTCTGATGAACTAAAGCAGATCGTGTTCACACCAAAATGAGTTCCTGGGGGTGGATTAGGCAAATTAACCGCTGACGTCACTTCTTCTTCTTCTGCTTTGGGTTTACTGGCAGGCCGCAAACAACTTCACGGCGAGTACAGTAGGTGGCGGTATGCACCTTAAAGTTGCAATCCGCCAAAAAACCGAGAGAAAAAGAAGAAGAAAAACCTCCCGCGCCCACTTGCTGTAAATGAGGCGTCTGTTTACCTTCCGACCTCAGACATGAGCTTCGTCTGAGTTATTTAAGCAAACACAAATACAGATCGTCGACCAGTCAAATGCAATAGCAATGCTGATTCGGAAGCGAAGGCGGTTAAGAAGGATTGACAAAAGGATTGGACGACGACATGCACGCGCTACGCTACGTGTGAAATGAATAAACTGTGCCAGGTGTGTCGTATGCACACTAAATAGGCTCAGCAGCTAACACACCTTTATTATATATCCTCCTGAGAGCAACTGCATCCGTCTACCATGAACCCTACAGAAACCTACGTGTTAGTTTTGGCCCATAGTGGCCTCCATTTGTGTCGTGTAAAATGGGGGAAATCAAAAGTTAGCAAATCCCCATGTCATGTTCATAAAAACATTTAGTTTTAGGTCAAATAATTATTACACTGCTCTGAAACTCACTACACTAACTCCTAAGATGTTCCCTTACTATAATTAATTAAAAATATTGAATTCACAACACTGGTAATAACAAACTTAACCATTTCTCTTTCTATAAATAAATAGTGCTTGTGTTGGACGCCATTTTGAAATACAATGAAATTATCTTTTTGAAAGCCACAATAAATAAAGCTTCGCCAGTTTATAACCGATGAAACATGATGGTATCAGAATAATCACTTACATGTGATGTATAGGATGCTACACAGGTCACTGTAAAGATAAAGTGTCAGAGGAGAAATAAGCAAGCTTAGTTACATGAAATGTAAGATACAGGCTCCGTTTAATCGCCATGTAGGTTCTCTTTTATTGCACACTCAAGACAATATCAATAACAGCATCACGCTGTCCCAGGTGTGTCGTATGCATGTAAATACAAGTTAACATTTTCAATATCAAATAAAGTGTCAGTAGTATCAAAACATATATATATATATATATATATATATATATAATAACAATCGGTAGGCTCAGCAGCAGACACACCTTAGTGCAAAGTGAAGTGTCAGTATTAATAACAGTGGCATATATATAATCACAATAATACAAAATTAACTGTCCCAGGTGTAGGCAATTTGGGGTAAAGTGTCTTGCCCAGGGACACAACGACATGCTGACTGCATTAAGTCAAACATTTTGACTTAATTTTAAGTCAAAATTAAAACACCTTAAAAGTCTTTTTACAGAGTTTAATTACAAAATGAATTAAACAAAAGACCTCCAGCACAACAACTGGAGGTCAAATGTGACACTTTAAAGCTCACATATGAACAATCACTTATCAATTGTTTATTCTGTACACAAACAGGAAAACTGCTTTTAGTCATTTCGATAGATTTTTAAACATAGAAGTATTACATTGTCTGCATTGTGTGGTAGTTTCAGTGCGTGTTTGTCTGCGTGTTGGTGTTACTGCTGGTCCCAGTTTTCTTTGATTTCTTGCTGCACACAAGTACCGGGGTACAGGTAAACAGTTTGTCATCAATACAATCTCTAACATGTTGATTATGTTCCCTTTGAAGGTACAGTCACCCCCCAGAAAAGCAACCCATCTAAAACACCCTGTCTCAATCTCTGATATCAGAGGACCTTTAGGAGCTTCTCATGAAGGTGCAAATGCTGTTGTGGCGTTCACAAGGCAAAAATACACACATATTTCAAATGTTCTGGAATGGAAGTATGCACAATGTAATCATTCAACCAGTTTAAACTTAACTTTAAAACCTCTGAACAACATCAACACAGAGGAGAAAATGAATAGGCTCCTCTTTATTGAATTCCTGAAATTCCTGCAGTGTAGTTAATCTGCCCTGAGGCCCTGTGGAAGGAAATATAATCACACATGAGCCGTATGATGAATCACAGACTGTGCAGTGTGAGAGCAGTGAGGCTGTGTGTGTGTGTGTGTGTGTGTGTGTGTGTGTGTGTGTGTGTGTGTGTGTGTGTATGTGTGTGTGTGTGTGTGTGTGTGTGTGTGTGTGTGTGTGTGTGTGTGTCTCCCTCTCTCTACAGGCTGCTTGTTGTTGAAGTCAATCTGATCAGACAAGAAACGGCGTGTGTCCTAAACACAGCGGGCTGGACACTGGCTGTCCACACTGTCTCTGTCTGTGTGTCTGTGATTGTGTCTGTGTGTCTTTGTTTTTCTGTGTGTGTCTCTCAGCCCTCCTCCTGCTGCTCACAGCTCTGCCCCCCTGCTGTGCCTCACCTTTATTCTGTTCCATTTTTGTCTATTTATTTCTCGCTCACCTCTTCTTCTTCTTCTTCTTCTTAACCCCCGCTGCTACCGTGGGCTCTTTGTTTCTGACACATTAGCTCCATTAGTACTGACAGCAGTAATGTTTGAAAGTGCAATAAACAATAAACAGTAAAGAAACTGTCAGTTCGGTACACAACAGTCAGTTTAGTTCAATTCAGTACAGTACACTTCAGATAATTACAGTACAGTACAGTACAGTACAGTACAATACAGTTCAGTACTGTAAAGTACAGTATAGTCAAGTACAGCAAAGAACAGTTAAGTACCGTAAAGAACAGTAAAGAACAGCACAGTACAGTACAGTAAAGTACAGTAAAGTACAGTAAAGTACACTACAGTAAAGTACAGTACAGTACAGTAAAGTACAGTCAAGTACACTACAGTAAAGTACACTACAGTACAGTACAGTTCAGTAAAGTACAGTACAGCACAGTACAGTACAGTTCAGTAAAGTACAGTACAGCACAGTACAGTAAAGTACAGTTCAGTACAGTTCAGTACAGTAAAGTACACTACAGTACAGTACAGTTCAGTAAAGTACAGTTCAGTACAGTAAAGTACACTACAGTACAGTACAGTTCAGTAAAGTACAGTTCAGTACAGTAAAGTACTGTACAGTAAAGTACACTACAGTACAGTACAGTTCAGTAAAGTACAGTTCAGTACAGTAAAGTACAGTATAGTCAAGTACAGCAAAGAACAGTTAAGTACCGTAAAGAACAGTAAAGAACAGCACAGTACAGTACAGTAAAGTACAGTAAAGTACACTACAGTAAAGTACAGTAAAGTACACTACAGTAAAGTACAGTAAAGTACACTACAGTAAAGTACAGTAAAGTACAGTACAGTTCAGTAAAGTACAGTACAGGACAGTACAGTACAATACAGTTCAGTACTGTAAAGTACAGTATAGTCAAGTACAGCAAAGAACAGTTAAGTACCGTAAAGAACAGTAAAGAACAGCACAGTACAGTACAGTAAAGTACAGTAAAGTACACTACAGTAAAGTACAGTAAAGTACAGTACAGTTCAGTAAAGTACAGTACAGTACAGTTCAGTAAAGTACAGTACAGTTCAGTAAAGTACAGTACAGGACAGTAAAGTACAGTACAGTTCAGTACAGTAAAGTAAAGTACAGTACAGTTCAGTAAAGTACAGTTCAGTAAAGTACAGTACAGTAAAGTACAATAAAGTACAGTTCAGTAAAGTACAGTTCAGTACAGTAAAGTAAAGTACAGTACAGTTCAGTACAGTAAAGTACAGTACAGTTCAGTAAAGTACAGTACAGTTCAGTAAAGTACAGGACAGTACAGTAAAGTACAGTTCAGTACAGTTCAGTACAGTAAAGTACTGTACAGTAAAGTACACTACAGTAAAGTACAGTTCAGTACAGTAAAGTACAGTACAGTTCAGTACAGTAAAGTACAGTACAGTTCAGTACAGTAAAGTAAAGTACAGTACAGTTCAGTAAAGTACAGTTCAGTAAAGTACAGTACAGTAAAGTACAGTAAAGTACAGTTCAGTAAAGTACAGTTCAGTACAGTAAAGTAAAGTACAGTACAGTTCAGTACAGTAAAGTACAGTACAGTTCAGTTCAGTAAAGTACAGTAAAGTACAGTACAGTTCAGCAAAGTACAGTTCAGTACAGTAAAGTACAGTAAAGAACAGTACAGTACGGACAATTCTATATATTGTATATAGTATACTAGCTCCCCACTGTTCCCAATAGTACAATCTGGAATGCACTTCCTGCAGAGATGCTGCTTCCCTGGACATCTTCAAGTCATCATTCAAAACTCACCTGTTCACCATGTCCTTTGACCCCTAAACCATCACAGTCCCCCTGCTTCCACTCCTACTGCTATTTATTAAATGTTTTTACTTTATTATTTTCCCCTTTTGTTTGTTTGTTTGTTCACCATGTAAAGCGGACTTGGGTCCCTTGAAAGGCGCTATACAAATGTAATCTATTATTATTATTATTATTAATGTTTATATACCAAGTCTGAATGTCAGTATATAAACACCAAATCGTGTTACGATTCAAAAGAGACTTCATTTAAATCTTCCGTTTCCATTTCGTGACTCTCAGCCATGCTTTTTTTGGAACGTCTGTATCTATCTAGCTGAGACATGGCTCAGCAGTCAGGTGCCAAAAGATGCTTCAGTGAAACATGAAGTTCTCTTATTGATGAGTCCATTCCACAGTTAAAATGCTTATCCATTGATCCTGACATTGCTATAAAAACATGTTTTGCTTTGTTCATATTTGTTTGAATAGATATAGCTTGGTGTTATCGCTATTTGACTGTTGGCACTGTTTTCTCTAAATCCAAGTCTCAATGCAGTGTAACGGTAGGCTTCAGACGAGGACTCAACGAAACAACCAATAAAATATATACTATAATATATAATAATATATACGCTGAGTGAATTCTATGGATACTCCATGTTTTGTTACTGACCCCTCTGTCTCCCTGCAGGTCCGCTGAAGGTGGTCATCCCCACGGAGTCCGTGTCCTCATACCTGGGGGACACGGCCCTGCTGCGCTGCGAGGTCTCAGGCGACCCCACGCCCATCATCCGCTGGCAGAAGAATCGGGAGGACCTAGCACTGACCTTTGACCCCGACTCTCGCCTGGCGGTGCTGCCGTCCGGCTCGCTGCAGGTCAGCCGCGTCCAGCCGCCGGACTCTGCCACATACCGGTGTCTGGCAGACAACCCGGGCAGCACCAGGACCGGGACGGACGCAGAGCTCCGGGTGCTGCCAGGTACCTGACATATACTCTGTGTACTTCAGTGTGTAACTAAGTACATTCTCTAAAGTATGGTATTTGAGTAAAGCAGTGTTTTCCTCTGGAGAGACGTGGATTGGTGCAACGTTGACAGGGTTTGGAGGGTTACTTTAAAAATGTATTGCTTTACAATTAGTAATAAATTGCTGATTTAGTTTATTACATTAATTCAACACAGTGGTTAAACTAGTAAATCAGGTGTTCACCAACTGCATTGGAAAACCAAAAATAATAATCAAGCTCTTATAATAATATATACGTTTTATTTCAAAGTGTATTGTAAAACTGAATTGTTTTTAATGCTGTGCAGCACAGCTGAAGATGCTAGTTCTTGAACAAATTATTAATGATTAAACCACCACAAAGTATATGCCAGTACAGCTGAAAGATCAGTCAATTGGTGACTTTACCTCAGAATATTGACAATCAAAACAATCAATAGCCAACGGAGAAAATGATCCTTATTGAAATGAATCATCATCTTAAATAACTGTGTCTAACAACAACAGCCGAACTCTGCCTTTACAACCAAGCATGAATAATATTAACTTCTGATGTCATATACTGTGTGATAGTGTAACTACATTTGCATTGGTTACCTTTACCTAAGTAACATTTTCACCGAAGGACCTCCACATTTTTTATTTGGTACAATAAGTACAACCTCTAAGTTAAGGATCTGAATATTGAGCACTGACATTCCATACCACACATACTAACATACATCTTTATATCATGTCCAGATGCTTCCATTCATCTCTCATCAAAGAGCAGAGCCTCAAGCAGTATTTTGTCTCAGTGTACAGAGTTTGTCTCTCATGGTGTAGATTTGGTGCCTAAGGGTTTGGAGCCTCTCTGCTACGATACATCAGAATCAGAATTCCTTTATTAGTCCCACTGCGGGGACATTTACTGAGTTACAGCAGAAGTGGCATAGCAGGTAGAAAAAGGCATGCAGTAATAAAGAATAAGCTATAATATATAATAATATAGAAAAATAAGTACACGTCCATGGCAAAAGATTAAAAGCAGCAATTTAAAAAAGTGACATAAGTTGCATATTTAGGAGTTGAGACATAAAAATGTATTAAAATGTTGGGATATTATCAAAGTATAGTTTCATGTGGAACCTAATTGCTGCAGGTCTCCCTTGAAAAAGAGATCTATGATCTCAAGGGACAATCTGGATAAATAAAGGTTTGAAATGAAATGAAATAATAACGTTTTTTTTCCTACATTAAGTAATTATTGCACAGTACAATTGCAAAAAAGTATCTGTATTTATTAAATAAATATTAAACTAGCTCAGAACGACCAACCTCTCATATTGGAGAGGTTGTATTGCTATACACCGACACAGCAGCAGTTTGTATCTCATGGTCATCTCTTCTGTTCATCTCCTCCCAGTGCCACGTGTCTCATTTGGTGTAATGAATGTATAAAGTGTCGGATGTGATTTTAATATGTGTCAGGGAGGAACACTTATCCTGCAGCAGGATAACCTCATGTACTTTGCATTTAAAATCCCCTCGTATTTTTCATCGCAGGTGACCCCCCCCCCCCTCTCCCACAACACTTTTAGGAATATCTAAATACATTCATTAGACACACAATTAATACATTTAAACCATTTTCATTAAAGGGAAATTGAATAAAAAACATAGGGCATAAATAAATATGTATAAATTAATGACATTGTACATTTAAATGTAACAACTACATTGAAATAAGTATTAATCATTGATAAGACAAAGGTAACATCGAAATATAATAACCAATTAACCTGTTAAGCCCCAAGCCTGTTTTTCAGGCCTCAGGCTCGAAAATGACATTCCCAGAACAAATGACCATATCTTCCCTTCTAAAAGGGATAAATGAATAATCTTTTGAACATAGTAAAAAAAATGTAAATTATTGTGTCCGTCCAAAAAAAAAACATTACTTATAGTGAAAACCACCCTTGAATGATGGGATAGTAGACTAAAAGCTTTAGGAATCCAAACTATAACATATAATAAGTACCCTGTATCAAGATTGATGCAAAACAAGTGACATTTGATCTTTTTAGAGAGGTTTAGAAAAAACACTTCTGGGGTCATTTGGATGGATTTTCCATATCTCTGGAACCCATCGGTCGATTTTGATGATTGACACCTCTTTTGAACCGTTAGACCCAATATAATCAGGGGGAAGTTCCTAAATCCATCTAAACATTACCCATTGGTGAATGAGTGATGCGTAGCCAGAATGCGGTACCACATCATCGATGCATTTGCCAATGTAGCAAATGACCGTGTCCGTGTTGATATTTTTGTCCTCAAACACACTCCACTCAGTAGATTCAAAGCAGTGCTGCAGAGCTGAGTCTGACTCCTCATTCCAGCGTTGGACAGTCCGTGTCACCGGTCTGTCCCGTTTCAGTTTCTGCTTGTAAGCAGGCAGCAGCAACAGCGAGATGTGGTCTGATTTGCCGAAGGGAGGGCGAGGGAGAGCCTTATATCCATGTTGGAAAGGGGAATAAACATGGTCCAGTGTATTTCCGCCGCGCGTCGGGCAGCTGATGTGTTGGTAGTATTTCGGCAGGACTTTCTTCATGTTGGCGGCGTTAAAATCCCCAGCCACAACGAACGCCGCCTCTGGCCGTGAAGTCTCTGTCCTGTCTATAAAACCACATGTAAATTCTCTTGGCAGATGAAAAGCCCGGCATGTGATCATGAGGTGCTCTAAATGAGGGGAACAGTCCGAAGAAATAATCCTCACATCTGTGCACCAGTTATTATTTATCATGACGCACACCCCTCCTCCCTTGCTTCTCTCTGAATTAACAGTCCGGTCCGGGCGAAATATCGTGAATCCGTCTGGAACAATAGCGGAGTCCGGGAAAGCGGAGTTGAGCCAAGTCTCCGTGAAAAATGTTCACGTTACAGTCCCGTTGAAAAGCAATCCTGCTTCTGAGTTCATCTAGTTTATTTTACATTGACTGAAGATTAGCCAGAAGAATACTCGGAAGAGGGGGTCGGTTTTCGCGTTTCCTCAGCCTCACTAGCAGCCCGGCCTGGGACCCTCGCTTTGTCTTGAAATTTGACCTTTTTAGAGGTTTAGAAAAATAAAAACACTTCTGGGGTCACTTTTGAACCGTTAGAGCCAATTGAATCGAGAGGGAGTTCCTAAATCCATCTAAACATTACCATTGGTGAATGAGAGTGATGCGCAGCCAGCATGCCCAAAACCGGAAGCTTTCATACACTCTCGTAGCTCTCATAGCAGCTATATATGAAAACTACTCTTATTGACATAAATGTTATGATGGATTATCAGTAATAATTTCAAAGTGACACAGAAACTTCAGCAGCGTTTATATGCATTGAACACAACTTTTGATCAGAAAACAGCAAAGGTAAGACGTATTTGCCGTTTTGGCCCCGTGTGTTCGCTGTCCTGAGTTTTGGTCGCACAGTGACCATTGGAATCTGTGGAATCTCAGCTTTCATATGATATCTTTGCCTTTTTTTCATATTATTTTAGTGTTTGTTTACTTTTTGTCGTGTGCTTTTAACATGCGAGCCGACCACACCAACTCTGCTATACAATATAGCAGAGAGGAGCTTCTACAAATCAGAAACTTTGTGGACAACAGCCCACCGTCAGACAATGGAGAATCGCCATGGCTGCCTGTTGCTGTCCAACCTGAGAGACGCAGGAGGAAGACAAAGCGAGGGTCCCGGGCCGGGCTGCTAGTGAGGCTGAGGAAACGCGAAAACCGACCCCCTCTTCCCCCGAGTATTCTTCTGGCTAATCTTCAGTCAATGTAAAATAAACTAGATGAACTCAGAAGCAGGATTGCTTTTCAACGGGACTGTAACGTGAACATTTTTCACGGAGACTTGGCTCAACTCCGCTTTCCCGGACTCCGCTATTGTTCCAGACGGATTCACGATATTTCGCCCGGACCGGACTGTTAATTCAGAGAGAAGCAAGGGAGGAGGGGTGTGCGTCATGATAAATAATAACTGGTGCACAGATGTGAGGATTATTTCTTCGGACTGTTCCCCTCATTTAGAGCACCTCATGATCACATGCCGGGCTTTTCATCTGCCAAGAGAATTTACATGTGGTTTTATAGACAGGACAGAGACTTCACGGCCAGAGGCGGCGTTCGTTGTGGCTGGGGATTTTAACGCCGCCAACATGAAGAAAGTCCTGCCGAAATACTACCAACACATCAGCTGCCCGACGCGCGGCGGAAATACACTGGACCATGTTTATTCCCCTTTCCAACATGGATATAAGGCTCTCCCTCGCCCTCCCTTCGGCAAATCAGCATGTTGCTGCTGCCTGCTTACAAGCAGAAACTGAAACGGGACAGACCGGTGACACGGACTGTCCAACGCTGGAATGAGGAGTCAGACTCAGCTCTGCAGCACTGCTTTGAATCTACTGAGTGGAGTGTGTTTGAGGACAAAAATATCAACACGGACACGGTCATTTGCTACATTGGCAAATGCATCGATGATGTGGTACCGCATTCTGGCTACGCATCACTCATTCACCAATGGGTAATGTTTAGATGGATTTAGGAACTTCCCCCTGATTATATTGGGTCTAACGGTTCAAAAGAGGTGTCAATCATCAAAATCGACCGATGGGTTCCAGAGATATGGAAAATCCACCCAAATGACCCCAGAAGTGTTTTTTGGCTAAACCTCTCTAAAAAAGTCAAATTTCACTTGTTTTGCATCAATCTTGATACAGGGTACTTATTATATGTTGTACTTTGGATTCCTAAAGCTTTTAGTCTACTAACCCATCATCCAAGGGTAGTTTTCACTATAAGTAAAAAATAATATTTGGACGGACACTATAATTTACAGTTTTTTACTATGTAAAATCTGAATTTTCTTTAAAATAAAAAACATCTATATTGATTCTGACTTTTCTACATCCAACTCACAGGTTTATCATTACTTTGAGAGTAAAGATTATTAATTTAACCCTTTTAGAAGGGAAGATATGGTCATTTGTTCTGGGAATGTCATTTTCGAGCCTGAGACCTGAAAAACAGGCTCAGGGCTTAACAGGTTAAGAACATTTTAAGTTAATCACTGAAGCTCTTGGCTCTTTATATTATCTTTCTGCTTTGGGAGCAGGCTCCTTCTTCTGTTATCATGGTGTTTCACAAGATTGGACATTTTGTGGACTGAATGGCTTAATGAGCATTGTCCATCTGTGTTAGCTGTGTGGATCCCCAAGTAAAACTACATAATCAGAATTGTTTTAGAAATGCCTGAATAAAAGCTGGTTATTTTCAACAGAACAGAACGTTGGACTTTAACATGCAAGAGCACTTTGTATTTCTTGTTTCCTACAGCCAGGGTTTCAGTAACCTCCACTCAGTCCACTGGGAAACATCACAATATCCATTGGATGGATTACCATGACATGTGGTTCAGACATTAATAGTCCCCCGAGGAGTAATCCCAATAACTTTGGGAATTCCCTCACTAGCACAATCATCTGGTCAAAATGTGTCTAAAACCTTTGTTAAGGCCCAAACACCTTCAAAGATGGACAGTCACATTGGTCCAGGCTGTGTTGTACTGTGTTTAATGCTACTTTTCATTGATGAAAGCCCTGATGATGTTAAACTACACACCTACCATGTTGATGTTCTACTCATATCATCCTTACAACATGCTCTCAACATGATAAGCCCAGGTGACCAAATAAACCATTATTTTTGACACAATCTCCTGACAGGTTATTACCTATATGTCACTATGACTGTGAATATTGCATTTTGGAGGCTTTTTCTATATCTCTTTATGATTTATTTCCAATCAGCACTATATATTTTCAGGCTGACAGCTTCATTCTCTCTGTCTTGCTGACCATCTTCATGCATATGCAATATCTCATTGTGTGTTTTTGGTTATCATCCTTGCATTTAGCAGCTTCCTTCTATACAGAATTTGTGTTTTCATTCATGAGTACTGATTAGCTTTTCAACTCGGTCCTAGTAAGCGTCTGTCCTTTCAACACCAAGGACAGCGACCACATCAACTGTAACTAGTGTGCCTCACAGAAACTCACAGAACACTATCTGCTCATTGGACCAAGAGTTTTGGGGGATAAAGGAAGTAAATGAGTGGCTGTCTGTTGGAGTTACACTTTAAGTTACACAAGAGAAGAAAGATGAGTCAATGTCACTGTTCACATCTGTGGAGACAGGGTGTGTGTGCTACAGCATGCAGTCATTTACTGGAGAAAATCCCCCAACATCAGTGAGACCCACTGATGCTCTGTGAGAGTGGAGTCTGTCATAGCAGCAGATTTATTGGCAAATTGTATTAAGATGACCTTCTCTCTCTCTCTCTCTCTCTCTCTCTCTCTCTCTCTCTCTCTCTCTCTCTCTCTCTCTCTCTCTCTCTCTCTCTCTCTCTCTCTCTCTCTCTCTCTCTCTCTCTCTCTCTCTCAGAGCCGGGGGTAAGCAGGAACCTCCAGTTCCTCCAGCGTCCGTCGAGGGTCACGGCTCTGCTGGGAACCGATGCCGTGCTGGAATGTTCCGCTTCTGGATACCCGACTCCAGGCATCCAGTGGAGGAGAGGAGAGGAGATGATCCAGAGCTGGTCTGTCTGTCATTACTCATAACATTATCCATGTATAACCCTGTGGTACAGTCAAAGAATATTCTGGTCCAGTAGAGCCAAACTGGCCCAGTAATTTACATATAGTCCAGTGATAATTAATTATCTTTTCTTATTGTCGATAAATGCCATGAACAGACCAAAACCAACAATGATTATATACGACGGGTACTGTTTTGTTCGAGTCCCGATTGAACAAAAAAAATACGGAGGGGACTGGTAGCTGGAGAGGTGCCAGTTCACCTCCTGGGCCCTGGAGGTGAACTGGCACCTCTCCAGCTACCAGTCCCCTCCGTGTTTTTTTTTTTTAAATGTGTGTGTATTGCATGTGCATGTCTGCACCTACCTGTGTACATGGATCGCCACCTTGCCGTGGTGGAGAACCTTGTGTGTTCCAATGAACCTAAGAGCGATGCCGTCGGGAGCTTTTTAGCTCCTGGTAGGGTTACCCATGGCGGTAAGGTCGAGGGGGAGGTCCCAGACAAAGTGCGATCCAAAGACCTCAACGGCGGAAGTGGTGAAGGATGATACTCTAAGTCACAACGGCACTGAAGGCGGATGAAGGCTGCAACAGAGGGTGGTCTCTAACCCATGCCATTGGATTCAGGCCCCTCTCTGCCAAGGACCATGTGGTGGCTGCAGGCGCATCAGTCTCCCCACGTTAAAAGACGTCACGCGCAGGCGTCCTCCCTAAGGGAATCTACCCATTTTACATCCTGGAAGACAAAGTCCTGTGGCGTTCAGGAAGTGGTAACGGGGGCAGGACAGTGAAGTCTGGTAGTTCCTAGTCACAACCTGGCACACAGGTCGATGGGTGTTTGATTCAGTCGCTAAGCTCTTGGACTGAGGCAGAAAGAGCTTCTCGGCAGCTGCACCCATGACTGAGCATCCCCTATTCAGGGTCCACTCTGCTCACCCCAGTAGGGGAGGGGGTTAGAAAAGGTACCCCAAACATAGCCTGCCTCACAAAATCCTGTCTGGAATACCACATCCAGAGGGATCACCATTACGCGGTCAGAAACAAAAAATAAAATAAAAACATTTACGTATTGGAGCCTGGAATGTGCGGACCCTCACGGACAACCAAGCCAGCGATCGACCTGAAAGGCGAACTGCCATCATCTCCAGAGAGCTAGGGAAGTTCCAGATCGACATTGCAGCGCTCTCCGAGACCCGACTGGCTGATGAAGGGCAGCTGAAGGAAGAAAAAGGCGGATATACTTTCTTTTGGAAAGGAAAGCCTGCAAATGAGCCACGAATCCATGGTGTGGGTTTTGCTATTAAGAACTGCCTCATCAACCACCTCCATGAACTCCCTGTGGGCATCTACGAGTGCCTAATGACCATACGTCTGATGCTTGCCAGTAGTCAGATGGCCACCGTTATTAGTGCCTACGCCCCAACGCTTGATGCACAGGATGAAGTAAAGGAGGCCTTCTATGCTGACCTGGACAAAATTCTATCTGAAGTCCCGAAGGAGGATAAGTTAATCCTGCTTGGAGACGAAACCACCACCTATGGAGAGGCACGCTGGGGAGAGAAGGGGTTGGAAACACAAACTCCAATGGCATACTACTGCTAACTAAGTGCTCAGAGCACAACCTGGTCATCACCAACACACTTTTCCGTCAAAAAACCAAGTTCAAAACATCATGGATGCATCCTCGCTCCAAACTATGGCATCTCATTGATTACGTCATTGTCCGCTCCAAAGACCGCCGTGATGTCCTTAACACCAGAGCAATGACCAGTGCAGACGACTGCTGGGCTGACCACCGCCTCATTTGCTCCATCATGTCTATCCGCTTAATGCGGAAAAGAAGGATGCAGAAAAGACAGAGCCGGCCAAAGCTTAACATCGACCTGTTGGGTGACACCACCTACCAACAACAGTTGCAGGATGCTCTTAGCCCAAACAGTATCCGGAGGATACTGAAAAACACTGGGGCACACTTTCTACTGCCATCATGAACTCCTGCAAAAAAATTCTTGGTCAAAAAAAGCGGAGGCATCAAGACTGGTATGATGAGAATGACACCGAGATTCAGCAACTCATTGACATCAAGCGGCAAACTTTCATCACCTGGCAAAATAACATCCACTGCAAGGTGAAAAGAGCAGCCCATGCCAAAGCGAAGGCAGCCGTCCAAACGCAAGTTAGGAAACTGAAGAACCAGTGGTGGACAAAGAAGGCTCTGGAGATCCAGCAGCTTGCCGACTCTGGTGATACAAGAGGATTCTTTGATGCCACAAGAGCGGTATATGGTCCCAGCTATCGCCGCCTAACCCCCCTTCGCTCTAAAGATGGGCTCTTGCTTCTGAAGGACAAGGATGCAATAGCAAACAGGTGGAAAGAGCACTATAAGGACCTCTTAAACAGGGACACCATTCCTGAGATGGAGGCTCTTGACCAACTCCCTCAACAGCCCATAGTTGAAAGCATGGGAGAACCACCCAGCCTGGGTGAGGTGCTGGATGCCATTAAGAATATGAAAAACAACAAGGCTGCTGGGCCCGACGGCATCCCAGCAGAAGTCCTGAAGAAAGGCGGACCCGATCTTCTTAAGCACATCCATGCCCTGCTTCTCAAAATCTGGGAAGAAGAGGAAATCCCTGCTCAGCTTAGGGATGCCTTAATTGTCTCCATATTTAAGAAGGGAGACAGGACAGACTGCGGAAATTACCGTGGCATTTCTCTCTTGTCCACCATAGGGAAAGCCCTAGCTCGGGTGTTGGCCAACAGACTCACCCCCCTGTCAGAAAGCATCCTTCCTGAGTCTCAGAGTGGATTTCGCCCAAACAGAGGCACGACAGACATGATTTTCACTACTCGCCAACTGCAAGAAAAATGCCGGGAACAAAATCAACCATTATACATGGCATTTATAGACCTCACCAAAGCCTTCGACTCAGTGAACCGTCAGGCCCTCTGGCTGGTACTGGCAAAGATTGGCTGCCCAGAAAAATACGTCCGGGTACTGAGACTGCTGCATGACAATATGTCGGCCACGGTACTCAGTGGCAGTGGAGACGAAACTGAACCCTTCCGGGTCAACACAGGAGTCAAACAGGGATGTGTCATCGCTCCAACGCTATTCTCCATCTTTGTTGCTGCTATCCTACATCTCACAAGCAAGCATCTGCCCCAGGGAGTCAACATCATGTACAGAACTGACGGCCAACTCCTCAACATCAACCGTTTCAGGGCTAAAGGTCAAACCACCACCATATCGATCATGGAGCTGCAGTATGCGGACGACAACGCCCTTGTAGCCCTCTCGGAAGAGGACCTACAGGGTATCCTATCAGCCTTTGCGAAAGCATACAAACAGCTTGGTCTAGCCATCAACATAGAAAAGACCCAAATCCTCCACCAACCACTACAGTAGTACGCCTGTCCTACCCCCACACATCTCCATTGACAACATCAGACTGGAAAATGTGGACTACTTCCCATACCTTGGCAGCCTCCTATCATCAAAAGCTGTTATTGATGATGAAATACACCATCGCCTCAGCTGTGCCAGTGGGGCTTTCTCAAGGCTAAGGAAGAGAGTCTTTGAGAACCGTGACCTCCAAGCAAAGACCAAAATCTTGGTCTATAAAGCTGTGGTGCTCCCCACTCTTCTGTATGGATCAGAAGCCTGGACCACATACAGCAGGCACTTAAAGGCACTTGAGGCATACCATCAGAGATCCCTCAGGATTAGCTGGGAGGATCGGCGCACTAACACCAGCGTCCTGTTAAAGGGAAACGGGCCCCTGGAGGCCAAAAGAAGAGGTACAAAGATAACATAAAAACAAACCTAAAGAAGTGCCACATAGACCTAAAAGCTTGGGAAGACATGGCAGCAGACAGGGTGACCTGGAGAAACCTTGTCCGTGAGGGTGCTGCACTATATAATGATGACCTCTGCCATGCTGCACAAGACAAGCGCAGACTCAGGAAGGAGAGAGCAACCATCAAACAGGTCCAACCCAAACCCTCCACCACTACATTCCCCTGTCCACACTGCACAAGAATAATCGGGTCCAGAATCGGCCTCTATGCTCACCTGAAGACCCACAGGGACCAAGAAGGAGGACAGTCATACTCGACTACGAGTGACCGCCGATGATGATGACTGTGTGTGTGTGTATTAAAAAAATACAAGCCAGAGTGAAAAAACGCTTAATAAAGGTTCATCTTCTTCTTATCTGAATCTGTAATGTAACTAAAGCTGTCAGATAAATGGAGCAAAGTTAAAAGTACAATATTGGCTTCTAAATTGTACTGGAGGAGAAATATGAAGTAGCATAGAATGGATATACTCAAGTAAATTACCTCAAAATTGTACTTAAATACAGTACTTGAGTAAATGTACTTTGTTGAATCCCACCTCTATTTGTATGTTTGAGTCATTTTAAAGAATTAAGGCTTTAGCAGGCACTACTGAGACAGGGTAGGACAGAATGTAATTACTAAGGGACAGACTGAAGATTTTTAGTTTTGGTCTTTTCACAGGAATTGTGGACAGAATGTGTGTTCTTTAACAATGATGAATATTATACAGAGGTAAGGAACTGTTGAATATAAACGTGGTAATAGAAAGAACCTCCCTCTCTTCCTCTGTAGGAATAAAAAGTACTCTCTGCTGGTGGGCAGTAATCTTATCATCCAGAGCGTCACTGACGATGACTCCGGCTCCTACAGCTGTACCGCCGCCAACAAGAACCACAACATCACCGCACACACCGAGCTGAGCGTGCAGGGTGAGCCAAAACACACTCTATGGGCATTTGTGCTATTGTTTAGATAGGTGACAGGAAAATAAAAGAATAGAAGGGACATTATACAACAAAGGTCCCCAGCAAAACACACACACACACACACACACACACACACACACACACACACACACACACACACACACACACACACACACACACACACACACACACACACACACACACACACACAAACACAGAAATAACGGGGGGTTACGTATTGTTGCCCTAGTTCTATAAGCACAGGCGGAGCCCTCTACTGGACTCTATGGGTACTACACTCATCAATGATACGCGAGCGTTCACACACTGAAGTTGTATAAACATAGCCGGCCAATCAGGGCGAGCTTACCTGAATGCGCGACCTCCTGACTGTCATCCTACACCCTCTTCAGCTAGCGGCATAGGAAAGACAGGGCCCCTAGGTAGAGGGCCCCTGTCAGTGGAGTACAGTGGACCATAGAGTCCACTGTACTCCACTGGACTCTATGGGTACAGTGGGTGGAGCCCCGATGGATAAATGCCCTATCGCCCTTTCTATTCCTTGAAGTGCTTTGAACACAGGTACATTCCCTACTTTCAGAGCTGTGTGTGGAAAATAAAAGAATGAAGCCTGACTTATAAACAATAAAACAATAAAAACGATTTGAAAAAATAAATAAATAGAATGCCCAAAAAATGTGTGAAATATCAAACATTTAATTAAAGTTTTAAAAACAGTGACAGGTTAAAATCAGAGGTGGAAGAAGTATTCAGATTATTTACCTAAGTAAAAATACGTGTTAGAAGTAAATGTCCTGCATTCAAAATTGTCAATTGCCCAAGTGAAAATTATTATCATCTGAAAGTAAAATTAATCATTATGTTATTAGTATTAAATACATATAAGTATTTGTACAACTTATATTTAGAAATACTCCGTTGTAATTATTGATGCATAAATGTGTTCATCCATTCAATGTGGCATCTGCTATAATGGGGTTAATGTATGATATTACTTAATAATACAACACATTACTGTATAATACGTGATAATGTATGAGTTGATCTACTGTACTGTGTACACCACAACAATATTTCAAAGAATATACTGCATATTAAAGCAAACTATTGTAAAGGTAAAAGTATGAGCATAACAAATAAAGAAGTGTAAACATTTACATTATTATTATGATTATTTAATATATAAAGACTATATATTATTTAATTACAATTAAGATAATAAGATTAGATATACTTTATTTGATCTAAAATATTGATGTTTTTTCGTTATAGCAGCCTGTGAAAACCATAACAAATAAGTGATTAAATGCTACAGTATTCAGCAACACAACTGCAGAGCTGCAAACATTGCAAACAAACTAAGGTCTACAACACCAAGTTGTCTTTGTGTATTTGTGAATGAAGCGCCATCTCATGGTTAAATCCTGAAATTGAACAAATGGGGAAATTTGGCAACGCCCTCTCAGGAAATAGTGGGAGGGCTTTAATCTCCCAGCCACTGGTAAACGCTGGGTTTTTGGTTGGAATCCGCTGGGTGGAGTCCTATCTGGAGTGCTACATCTGTACATCTGTAGGAGCACTTTGACTGGCTGGAAGACTATCAAGTCCAATCTCTATTTCTCTTATTTATTTATTGTAGATGGCTGGTGGTGACTAATGAATGGGTAGAAAGAGAATTGTACAGATACCTTTTGAGTGAACATGAGTTAGCGTCTTGAAAAATGTATAAATACTCTTAATTCTGAAGACTATCTGTGAATCCAACTTAAAGGACAGAAACAACGTTGTTTCTATAGGTAAATACACATCTGAGTTGACAAATATGACATACGGGGTTCCTCAAGGCTCCATCTTGGGGCCTCTTCTCTTTAACATCTACATGCTACCACTGGCTCAGATAATGAAAAACAACAAAATAAGTTACCATAGCTATGCGGATGACACCCACATTTACATAACCATTTCACCAGGAGATTATGCTCCAATTCAAACACTGAGTAAGTGCATTGAACAAATCAATGACTGGATGTGTCAGAACTTTCTCCAATTAAACAAAGATAAAACTGAGGTAATGGTTTTTGGAGCCAAGGCAGAACGTATAAAAGTTAGCGCTGAGCTTCAGTCTGCAATGTTCAAAACAACAGATGAAGCCAGAAATCTAGGTGTAGTCATGGACTCTGACCTGAGTTTCAACAGTCACATTAAAACAGTTACTAAATCAGCCTACTATCACCTTAAGAATATATCGAGGATTAAAAGACTAACTCACAGGTCCGTCACAGCGGGTGGAGCTGCAGGATTTCTGCTTCACACACACGTTGCATACCGCTATTTTATTGTCATTTTCGGACACCTTAAAATACTGCCAGACTAGTGAAGCCATTTTGGCCAGGTTGTTTTGCCGTGGCATTTTTAGAGAGCACTGATCGATCGGCAGAGAGTGAGTATCGGCCGATATCGATCGGCGGCAGATCGATCGGAGCATCCCTAACTGTAATGGTGTCTTTGCAGGTCTCACTAAAAAATCTATTAGAAAGCTGCAGCTGATTCAGAACGCTGCTGCTCGGGTCCTCACGAGCACTAAGAAAGTGGATCAGTCCAGCTCTGAAGTCTATACACTGGCTTCCTGTTTGTCAAATAATGGATTTCAAAATATTGTTGCTGGTTTATAAAGCATTGAATGGTTTCGGCCCAAAATACATGTCTGACCTACTGCTAAATTATGAACCATCCAGATCTCTCAGGTCTTCAGGGACTGGTCAGCTTTCTGTCCCCAGAGTCAGAACTAAACATGGTAAAGCAGCATTCAGTTATTATGCTCCAAATATATGGAACAAACTCCCAGAAACCTGCAGGTCCGCCGCAACTCTGACTACTTTTAAATCCAGGATGACGACTTTTCTTTTTGTCGCTGCTTTTAATTGAACTATTCACATCTTAAACTGCACTGTAACTTTTATTCATGTATTTTTTATTTTAATGTTTATTTTATTATCTTTTCTTTTTAATGACTGTTTTTAAATGCCATTTTCTTAATGTCTTTCATTTTTTTAAAGCACTTTGAATTGCCTTGTGTTGAAAGGTGCTATATAAATAAACTTGCCTTGCCTTGCCTACGATATAGTATAGACCAGTGGTTCTCAACTGGTGGGTCGCGACCCAAAAGTGGGTCGCGGACCCGTTTCAAGTGGGTCGCGGATGTGTGAGTGAAGAAAAAAAAGTTGAAAAAAAAAATTGGAATTTTTTTTTTTTTTTTGGGAAAAAATGCAAACTTTTATTTTGAAGGACCGATTTTCTAATGCTGTGCACGCAGTAGGCGTTGGACTGGAAGTACCGGAGACCATAAATGGTTTTGAAAACTTCTGTCACGTAGTGATCATCTTCTCAATAAAACATCTCTGCTGATGTTTTTTCGAGTCTTCTGGCCAATCAGAATCAAGATTGTTGCCGGAAGTCCCCACGGAGAATAACTTTGCGGTAGAACTATTCTTTATACATCCATGGGTACAACTTCAGATAAAAATGAACACATAATGAAATATGACCCCCGGTTTGATGATTGACAAGTCACAGAACAATGGGAGCTATCTACCCTTACCCACAATTTAAAGTAAGTCACACAGACTCTCTCCTCTTTACTCTTCTCTCAGCAAGCTGTCAGAACTAAGTGAAAAACAAACAATGGCATAGAATATTATTAATATGTCGGGTAGTAATAGATTTATTTATTTTCTTCTCAGAGTGTACCAGAATGCGTAGTTTATGTTAGTATTTCTAAAAATCTCCTGGGGGAGAATCCCCCCAGACCCCCCTGCTGGGGTTGGGTTTTCAGCATGTGTGCCTTTTTATATAGTTCAGCTTTGATTCCATCATCTCATTAAACCTTTTTTAAAAGCATACTTTAGTTCTGTGAAGGGATATATGTACTGTACTTCACTTTTATTAATATTGTATTCTGAAAAGCGTATATATTACAGCACGATTTTTTGTTGAATAGATTTGAGTGCTTCAAAATGTTGGGTCGCGATGTATTGACCAAGTAAAAAGTGGGTCCCGAGGCCTAACCAGTTGAGAACCACTGGTATAGACTATAGTATATAGTCGTATGAAGAACATCACAAGTTACTCATTATCCTGCTGCAAAAGCTAAATAAATTCTACTCTGCGTAGATGTTGCTCAAACTGGAATACAGGACTTGGATGAACACAGGGCTAATCAGCAGACAACGGCAACATCACATTGTTTGATTTATTTTCCATACAGAAGACAGTAGTTTTTCCTGCAAGCAGAAAGTTCAAATCAAACAGAAGCAGCTGCTGTTTGTTCGACTCTCAGGAGAAAATGTGCAAATTAACCTGCGGGTGTTTTCAGCTTCCTTCCAGCTGGGCCCTGCTGCTCATCGCTGTCCTTTCATGTCTTTGTCTCAGCGTCCCCTCTGAGTGTGTCCCTGTGTTCACATCACATTCATATTTAGTTTACACTCTGCCGCCTGCAAACATCACATGATGTTTACAATAAACAGGAAGAGTGTGTGTTCTCACTGTCTGCTCTGAAATATGAAAGCGCTGTTTTCTGACATGCACGACCAATACCACGAAAATATGTATACCATGTTTTGGAGTCCTCATACACACTCAATGTTTCTGAGGACAGTAATGTTAATAGAACATCATGTCATTACACTGAAAACATTCAACGTTATCAACAATAATATTAAGTTGAACCTAATATTTTTTATTTAAAATTGAATATTATTGCTTTTAACTAACCTAATACAGTTATGTGAAATGTGTTGACATATACATTTAAATTCATGTCAACGTTTCAGTTTTTTCAGTGCAGTAATGCACACTTCAGATATGGATACAACAACTTCCAAATACAATACAATACAGCTTTATTTATATAGCACTTTAAACCTCCAGACCAAAGTGCTGTGCAGGCAAATAAACAAAACAAAACATACAAAAAGTAACACAGCTCAGCTCACACACCATAAAACAAGTACAAGTAAAAACAATAGACAATTTAAAAGCAATAAAAGCAACGCTCTAAAAGATGTTAATACGCTAAGGAGAAGAGGTGGGTTTTAAGAAGCGCTTTAAAAGCAGGCAGTGTGGCGGCCTGTCTGATGTGCAGGGGCAGGTCGTTCCACAGTGTGGAGGCCTGTCTGATGTGCAGGGGCAGGTCGTTCCACAGTGTGGAGGCCTGTCTGATGTGCAGGGGCAGATCGTTCCACAGTGTGGGAGCCGCTACAGAGAAGCAACGGCCCCCTCTGAGCTTTGACCTGTTTCTGGGCACGTTCAGGAGCAGTTGATCAGCTGACCTGAGAGGGCGGTTGGGCGTGTAAGGGTGTAGCAGCTCAGAAAGATATGGTGGGGTCATGCCATTTAGGGATTTAAAAGTAAATAAAAGGATTTTGAAATGAATCCTAAAATGTATTGGCAGCCAGAATGGGGGAAATGTGGTCATATTTCCGTGTGCCAGTTAAAAGCCTTGCTGCGGCATTTTGCACCCGCTGCAGACGAGGGACGGAGGACCCACTGACCCCCATGTAGAGAGAGTTGCAGTAATCCAGCCGAGTGATGACAAAGGCGTGGATTACTGTCTCAAACTGCTGTCTGGAGAGAAAAGGTTTTACTTTGGCTAGCTGCCTCAGGTGATAAAAGCTTGTTTTTATCACAGATTTAATCTGACTCAAGTTTTAGTTCACGGTCCATTTTAATGCCAAGGTTCGTAATGGTGGGCTTGGTGTACTGAGCCAGGGAACCCAGGTCTACAGAAGTGGTGCCAGTGGTGCCACCAAAAACCATTACTTCTGTTTTTCCTTCATTTAGTTTTAGGAAGTTGCACGCCATCCAGGCCTTTATGTCCTCTAGGCACTTTAGCAGTGGGCTAATTGAGTAACCCTCCTTCTTTGTTAGTGGGACATACATCTGGCTATCATCAGCATAGCAGTGGAATACGATGCCGTATGTATGGCAAACAGAAAGGGACTAAAGACTGTGAGCAGTTATGAACAAATATAAATCCCTTTTCCAACAGACAGTCAACATGTTTCATTTCATACATCACAGAGCAGCTTTTGGTTGACCACATTTCGTTTTTCTCACAACCAACATATCACAGTAAATCTAAAAAGAGAAAACTGAAATAAATGAAAAATCTGGTATAAAAAAAGTTCCTCCCCTGCACTACAGCAGAAAGATAGTTCATTCTTGTTGACAGTAAATCGTGCTGGTTGGTCGACAAGGATCAGGACTCAGCCAGTGCATTTTTATTAAAATACATACAGTGAAGGTTTGAACTCAAACTCTCCGCACAGAGTTTGGAGTCTTCACTGGCCTCCAGCAGAACCAAGACACACACCTTTTCTAAATCAACTGTCAGTCAGTGAGTGGGTGGAGCAGATGTAGTCCCCATGTGCCTATGGTTACAGAAACAAAATAATGAACATGACTGGAAGGAGGAAAGGAACAGAGTAAGAGAGGAGAAAATAAATTGTCTATGTTTAAAACTGAACGCGATGTGATCAGGGAGACCTTTCTGAGAAACTTTAACACAAGGAAGCTGATACTCTTCATATGTTCAATCTGTTCATCCGTCACTTCTTAACATTAAATGGTCTTTGATAATACATTTCAGAGCTGGAGCCGGTTTAAGCTGCGGTTGTTCTTATCACCACAGCCTGCAGCTGTCTGAATGCAATCTTGATTGATTTATTCATCCCTCCATCTGTCTGCCTCTTTTCTGTCTAATCTGTAAACTAATGTATTTAAAAAGGTGGACACTTCACTACACTTACACGCTTTCTCTTTATATTTATAGATTTTGTGCAAGGACAACAAACTTCCAGGAATGATTAAGTTTCAGTCCAACATGTTATACTCACATATCGGTGTACTGAGCCCTCAGTGTCTCTACCCTGTCGTCTCTGCTGGGAATGTTCTAGCTTTGTTTAAAACATTACTGCCAGAAAGGTTGGTGTTTTATAATGATACAGATTATTTTATTTTATAATAAAATATTTTGTAATACAAACATCGCTTTGGCAGCAACAAAATGTAATTTACTTAATCATTTGGGTAGCCATGTATTTCACATAAAACATTTCTGCTCATTACTTCTAAGATTCTTTAGAATTAAATCCCTTGGTTGTCTTCAAAATATTATACTTTCTATTTGAACTTTACTAAGGCCAAAAGTTAGGAAAACCGTTATATGTGTTAGTTTAAATGCTTCAGTAGTCAAACACTACAGATACAATTGAAAATATCAGTATTGATGGAATCAGCTGTAATCTTGGCGCATGGTAAGGCTTTGCCCAACACGACTCGACTAATGGAAACCCTAAAAGAGTGAGTCGAGTGGAAACACAGCTAGTGAACTGTTCATAGACATCTCTCTTCTCTAGTCTCTGTCTAGGAATAACATAGAAATAACAAGAAATATGTTGTGCTCATATGCCCCATTACACTTAGGTTTTTTAAATGGAAGCAGTTAGATGCTGATGAATATCCACAGTGTGGTGATGTATGGAGATGTTTGAGTTCAGTCCACAGGGCAGTGACCGTGATGAGATGATTAGGATAACGAATGTGTGTGTTGTTCCCCATAATAACGAGTGCAGCCCGGCTCATTAGCTGTTCCTGTTAGGAGCTTAATGAAAGCAACAAGAAACATAGCAGTTATCAGTCATATCGGGCGGGGGGGGGGGGGGGGAGCTGGACGCTAACAAACAAGAAACAAATCACACCTGTTCAACAGTATAACAGCAACACACGACCAACTGTTAGGGTGTAACAGTGTTGATAGGGTTTAACACTGTTGATAGGGTGTAACACTGTTGTGAGGGTGTAACAGTGTTGTGAGGGTGTAACAGTGTTGATAGGGTGTAACAGTGTTGATAGGGTGTAACAGTGTTGATAGGGTTTAACAGTGTTGATAGGGTGTAACAGTGTTGATAGGGTGTAACAGTGTTGTGAGGGTGTAACAGTGTTGAAGGGTGTAACAGTGTTGTGAGGGTGTAACAGTGTTGTGAGGGTGTAACAGTGTTGTTAGGGTGTAACAGTGTTGATAGGGTGTAACATTGTTGAAGGGTGTAACAGTGTTGATAGGGTTTAACAGTGTTGAAGGGTGTAACAGTGTTGTGAGGGTGTAACAGTGTTGATAGGGTGTAACAGTGTTGATAGGGTGTAACAGTGTTGATAGGGTTTAACAGTGTTGATAGGGTGTAACAGTGTTGATAGGGTGTAACAGTGTTGATAGGGTGTAACAGTGTTGTGAGGGTGTAACAGTGTTGAAGGGTGTAACAGTGTTGTGCGGGTGTAACAGTCTTGTGAGGGTGTAACAGTGTTGTTAGGGTGTAACAGTGTTGATAGGGTGTAACATTGTTGAAGGGTGTAACAGTGTTGATAGGGTTTAACAGTGTTGAAGGGTGTAACCGTGTTGTGAGGGTGTAACAGTGTTGTTAGGGTGTAACCGTGTTGATAGGGTTTAACACTGTTGATAGGGTGTAACACTGTTGTGAGGGTGTAACAGTGTTGTTAGGGTGTAACAACAGTGTTGATAGGGTGTAACAGTGATGTTAGGGTGTAACAGTGATGTTAGGGTGTAACAGTGTTGTTATGGTGTAACAGTGATATTAGGGTGTAACTGCTATTTTTTCCGGTTAGCCCTATACAAACTTAATTGTGTACAATAAATCATTTGTGTGGCTCTTCTAGACTTTCCAAATGTTACCTATCCAAACATTTCATGGTGGGTGTGAAACAATGCCAGAGGAGGCTGTAGTTCATCTCTATCATCCTGCGCTGTTCCACAGTGTAACCTGACAGAGTCCACTGCAGCTGTGCATGCTTGTATTGAAAGTAAGAGTGCTTTGGTGTTAATTGAAACATAGCTAATGCAGAAACAATTTCAGCACTGTCGATCAGACACACACGGCTTGAAACACTAACAAACACACTGTTCACAGCAGTAACACACAGATTGGTTTAGTCTTTGTTGATCTTCAGTGATTGTCTCACTTCACTTTGGAATCATTAAGGCCCTCTCTAGAAAGGAAGATCCACAGACACAGACACACACACACACACACACACACACACACACACACACACACACACACACACACACACACACACACACACACACACACACACACACACACACACACACACACACACACACACACACTCCTGATTGTAGCCTGCGGGGCTCCTCTCCTGATTAATTACAGGCTCTGTGAATTACTGTGGGTGTTTTGGAAAACATTTAACGAGCTGCCAAACCCCCCCGCTGAGCCACGGCCGGCCCGCTGCTCCCCCAGACACACTGAGCCGAAACTGAGAGACATGAAAGAGGGGGGGGGATGGATTTAGGTCTGTCAGTATGTCCACCAGTCCAGCCAACACCCAGGCGTCTTCAACTAATCAGAATGAATGAATCGCTAAAATGCTCATCACCCTGATACTGTTTATTGATTATTTCTTTGTGGAAGCTGGTTTAATCACAAATATTAACTTTAATTTAAGTCAAAGTATCATGGGGAGTTGGAAGGAACAGAGGGATTAATGTCACTTTAAGCTATAAGTAAGTACACAATGTGTACATAAATATAAAAGCTTGTTCTGAAATATAGACTAGAAGTTAGAACTGTGGTAATGTAATCACCTCAAAAAGACTCTGATTAAACTCATGTGTGCAGGGAGGGGATGTGGAGTCCCCACCTCGCCATCCAAAAATGATGTTCCCATACAATGAACCTGCTTGTTATTACTTTGTAATTACATTTAGAAGGAAACATATTTTCTTCAGGATGAAGCACAAATACTTTCATCAAAGTCTGCAGACGGGTCAAACCAACACAGAGACTGGTGTTAAGCCACGTGTGAAACCAAAATTCAAAGCTGACTTATTTTTTGTATATAACAACATGTAGAAATATAACATCACACATCCAAGCCCAACAGTTCTTTTTCACCAACCAATGCCAATAGTTTTGTTGCATTTTTGT
The DNA here is from genome assembly GCF_902827165.1 of Trematomus bernacchii. NCBI lineage: Eukaryota > Metazoa > Chordata > Actinopteri > Perciformes > Nototheniidae > Trematomus > Trematomus bernacchii. Next base: position 66,639 of record NW_022988058.1, on the reverse strand, counting down.
TTTGTTTTAATTTGCAACATTTACCACTTCTTTAAACCATCCTAATCAGGGAGAAAATACCCCAGAAATGTGAGTTTGCATGCAACCCTGCTGAAAAAAACAGCTTAGACCAACTTAGCTGGTCAGGCTGAAAAAAACAGCCTGACCAGCTAAGTTGACCAGCCTGACCAGCCAGTAGATAGGTGGCTGGTTTAGAGGGGGTTTGGACACTTTAGCTGGCCAGGATAGCTGGTTTAGCTGGTTTAGCTGGTGCACCAGCTAAACCAGCTAAACCAGCCATCCTGGCCAGCTAAAAAAACAGCATAGACCAGCATAGTATGCTGGTCTATGCTGGGCTGGTCACCAGCATCCATCTATCACCAGTTTATGTTTAATAATAGTATTAAATATACCATGCTGGAAGCTCACCAGGATTCCAGGTGACCAGCATACATTGTTTAAATACTGGTATGATTATTTAAACCAGAGAACATAAATATATTACAAAGATTCATTGTGTGTACATGCATTCTGGTATCTACCAAAAATAAAGACATTCTATAGTGTTCATAACAGTATTTTAATTTAATAAATAGCAATAAATAGCTAGTTGACGAAGGTACGTTTTAACCGTTTGTTTTTTAGTTCTAATTGAAAATAAATAAATAACAGAAACGGGTCGTTTTTTTGTTTTTCAATTTTGCCCCAACACGGAAAAACGGCAATTCAGCTCGTTTTTTCGTTTTTCTGTTCTTACTGTTAAAACAAGTATACCACTCAATGTTTCGTTTCCATAGGTGGGTGGGTCTCCAGTGCCTCCTTGCTTCTGATTGGCTAGTTTGCCCTATGCTTGCGCTGTACTCTTCAAAATAAAGGTTCTAACTCTTTGCCTTTACACAGTGCACAAAGGACAAGCTTCTGCTATCTTTGATGAGTGATAACATTATTTTTGGCCCTACGTTTTTCATAAGACTGATGAAGTTGGAATCAGTTGTAGTTACAACTATCCCAAATACTATGAAATACTTTTACTGTGTACTTCTTGATACTCTCCTGTCAAAGTCCCCTCCATGGTATAACAATGCCTGTCTTGCTGCTATATGTGACGAGCAATACAAATACTTAAAAAGACTGATCATTTTGGACTCAGTAGTTAGACTACTAGCGCAAAGACTATAAAATACTTTTATTTTGTACTTTCAGAGAAATCCTCTGTCAAATTGTCCACCCTGAATACCCCATGCAGATGCTCCTGTTGTCTGTCTAAATTAAAGTAAATTATTTAAAAAGGTTGAATAGTTGAAATTGAACGTAAACTGTGTCAAACACCACTCCTGAAATTGACTTTGGTTGAAGTTTATTATAATATTGATATTATATAAAGATCTATATATAACATTGATTAAGCCTTACGGGTCCCTTTTAAAATATATATATATTTTGTATAATGTTCTGGGCTGAGAGTGCTTTATTTTCAATTTGAAAACACATGGCAATTGTATTAATACAGCAGATGAAAATATTTGCAATTCTTCATGGGTGTCATTGGCTCTCTAGATAAAGGCAGTATCTGTTTGCTAACCTCAGATATTGATTTATTTAAATAAGTGACCTTTGAATACATATTGCAAACATAGCCTTAAAAAGGTACAGGAAAAGGACTTCAAATATTACTTAAAGACTGGACTTTTTAATTCAGTCAAGAGAAGAGAAAAGAGAAGAAAGGAAAGAAAATTGTTATAAGGGGTTATTAATGACAGACATAATATGGCTAGGGAGGCTGTGGCTGATCGTGCGTTGATCTTCGGATCAGAGGGGACTGGTTCAATCCCCACTGCAGTCAGCATGTCGTTGTGTCCCTGGGCTTCACCCCAAATAGCTCCTGTGAGGATTGTCCACAGTATTGAGTGTATGTAAGTCGCTTTAAGGTAAAAGCAACTAACAAGTGACATGTAGAGGTCAGTGGCACTCAGACTCTACAGGGGTCATTTTGTGATCATGGGTCATCACCCCTGTACAGCATCAGGACAATATCTCTATGGAGTCAGACTCTACAGGGGTCATCTTGTGATCATGGGTCATCACCCCTGTACAGCATCAGGACAATATCTCTATGGAGTCAGACACTAAAAGTGTGCTGGAGGCTGATGCGTTGACTGGGACAGATGGAAAGATGAGGCTGATGAGACTGAAGAATCTGCGAGGAACGAACTAGGGGCATTGAAATAATCATATTTTAACCCTTTAATTGCCAGACCAAGAAGAAATCTATGGACAAATTATTTCTTTGCATTTTTTTATCAAATAGGACACAAATAACCACAAACCATTTTTATTTTTTTTAACTGACCACACAGTTTTGTTTTTATGAGCCTCTACCAACTGGTCGAGCTGGCCTTGGCAGAAGTATAGTATCATCATATAGTACAGTATTTGTATGCATCAAACTCAAATAAAACACAAACTCAAATACATTTTTTTCTTTTATGGAAGATGAGCAATATATACAACCAGATATATTCATACAAAATAATAAATTATAATTGTAAAACAAAAAAGAAATGGAAAAAAGTAATGTTAGGTGTTTTACATAATAAAAAAAAAAACGTGCTCATCTTACTGTATATGCTGAATTGGCCTAACAAGAAACCACTGGCCTAACAGCAAATGTCTATATCCTGTGTTGGCCTAACTTGCTCATCTGTGTGCAACTTTGGGCTGAATGCCATGCATGAAAGGTGCTATATAAATTATTATCGCTCTTTCACTCTGAGACTCATAAGGCAGTACTAGATGTAGTAATATTACCATGAATCTAGCCATTTATTTACCATATTTTATTGGAAAACATCTCTGAAACTCTGAAAAAGTCGTATTGCTAGTTTACCATAAAAAGCCAATTCGACCGGTTGGTTGAGCATATTTTCAAAGAAATAATTACACCAAGTGCATCAAGTTATATAATTCTGTTCAGTAAGTGCTCTGACACTAAAATATGTCAAAAATGATATGGTTACCTTACAAAAGTTGACCAAAAAGAGTGATTTCTTCAGCAGTGATTTTTAGCATGCCAACTTTCTCAGTGGAAGCTAGCTGAAGGCCTTTCTGTTGGAACCACAGTGACATCTAGAGGTGGTTTTGTGCATAACATGTCAACCAAACGATAGAGCTGGCTGAATCAGATGGAGTTACACTTTTTTATTTATTTTTCAACAAGATATCAAAACACAAAATGTGCTCTACCAAATGGTGGTGCTGGCTGTTAAAGGTTAAGACAGCATCACCATAAGAGGCCAACAAGAGTGACAGGGTGTGTCACTTTGCTGAAGGATAGACCAGCTATGCAGGATATTCTCTAAAGATTTCCAAAGGGGTAAAAGCTGCTGCTGGAGTACTGACTGGAAGTAGTGCTGATATCATGTCTACCATATCCTCTTAAAATACTCTGTCCAACAATATAAGTCTAATGACACATTTTTATTTAAGATGCATTCTTGTACTAAGGAGGGGAATTTGAAAAAGAATACCTGAAAAAGTACTTGTTGGTGTAGTTAAATTAGTATACTGAGTCAAACAGTATCACTCTCATTAAGAATTGATGGCAGAACATCATTTTATCTCTCATCAAAGATAGCAGAAAACATGCATTATTGTACTCAAGAGGGGAGTTTCACAGAGTACACAGTAAAAGTACTCTAAATAGTATTTATCAATCCTCAACCTCCAAGCTATTTTAATATAGATTTGAAGAAAAAAACCTCGATGCTGACTTGACCACGCAAACGGGAAATACGGCCGCATGAATTCAGCAGTGTCAGTAACATCAAACAGAGAGATACTCATACTTTATAAGATAGGGATTCATGGCTAACAGTGCAAGACAGACAGCCAGATAGACAGATCGCGAGACAGACAGACAGACAGACAGACCGACAGACAGACAGACAGACAGACCGACAGACGCGCACGGACAGACTGTCTTCTCTATGTTTTGCATGTAGCCATATATTCAATGTTGTGCAAACACGCACTGCACTGTCTAGGCAAAGAGTATGAACCTTTATTTTGAAGAGTACAACGCAAGCATAGGGCAAACTAGCCAATCAGAAGCAAGGAGGCACTGGAGACCCACCCACCTATGGAAACGAAACATTGAGTGGTATACTTGTTTTAACAGTAAGAACAGAAAAACGAAAAAACGAGCTGAATTTCCGTTTTTTGGTTTTGGGGCAACATTGAAAAAAAAAAAAACGACCCGTTTCTGTTTTACTATTAGTTTCAATTAGAACTAAAAAACAAACGGTTAAAACGTACCTTGGTCCTAGTTAATATAATAAAATACACAGTAACAATACAATAGTTATACAAATAACAACCAACCTGCAAATCAACCTATACATCCAAATAAATATAATATCTAAAACAGGTGCATTTGATTTAAAATAAAAGTAATAATTATAATTCAGTATTTAAATGGTAACAAAAACAGTAACACTATGTATGATAAGAAAAAGGCAACAAAGAAAGTGTTTTTTGTTTTTCCTTGTTCATGTCCATAATGTTTCCCGTTGTGTAGCGTCCAGCCTTTAATTTCTGTCTGTTGAAGCCACTTCTTGAAGCAAACTGAAAAGAAATGCACAGATATAAGTACACTGTAAAAAGAAAACTCGACATTTACATTAACATTTGGGCTGCTGTGGTTCCCAGAACTTGGCCGTTAAAGTATGGTAAAATACATTACAAATTACAGTTGGTTGGCATAGACGTTACAGTGGTGAATTACAATGCAGGGCTCGACATTATAAATGGCCCGCTGGCCCGGAAGCACTATTTAGACACCCTGGGCCAGCATAACGTACTTTCCACTTGCCTGCTCGGGCCACTAAAAACATTGCTTTAAAAAAATATGTCCTGTGGTATAGGTATTTTGACAAGCAATTTTGTTAAATTGTTTCGTTTATTAATGCTACAACATAGCGTTTCGTGAGGCGGTTGTCGTTGTTGGATGAAAAGCAAACAGCTGTTTTTGCTGCGGAGCGCAGCGCGAGCAGTCTCCCGTGCGGGAGCGCGCTCCTTCACTACTGACTTTAGCGCCACCTAACCATTCGCCAAAATGTTTTTAATACCAGCGGTAACCGGCCAAGCACCGGGCAAAAATCTTCAAATAAAAGAATGTCACCGGAGGAGTTAAAGGAGAGTGACAGGCAGTATGTATGAGAAGAAGAGGGAGAGAAAGTTTCAGCCACACTGGCTTGATCGATGGAGTTGGCTTCAATATGATGCCAATATAAATAAGGTCTGTTGTCGGCTCTGTACATCAATGCCGACCTATTCTGACATGTAAGTGAAGAGTAGAAAATATAAAGGTTAGGGTCCGACATATACTTTGACTAATGTTACTTTGCTGTTAAAAAATGTCTTTACAATGCACTGTTGGAAATTACATTCCAAAGGCTAAATTCAAACTCAATACCATAAATAACTGGGTACCAAAGTGCTTTACCTGATAGAACACGTTCCACACGGAGCAGCAACCATCATGCTGGGCCTTTTGCTGCATATCATCTCCTCCCTCTCCACTGTTTCCAGTAGATCTCTACTATCCAATAAAACTGAAATTCCCCAAAAAATCATATTAAATAAGTTAAAAACAATAACTTGCTTTTGGCATTGAAATGGATTAGAATCTCACCTTTTTCCTGGATGTCAGGAAGGCTAGGAAGTCGTTCCCTTCAAGTCCACAACCAGTCATAGGAGTTCAAATGCAAAGCCTGACTGATGACAAGAGCGAGAGACTTACATTTTGCAATTATATTTTGAATTCATACCAGAGCAGTGTGTACATAGGCCCTGTACGACATGCAGAGAACAGATCAAATCCCCTGACAGACTCACACACTTTGGTGATGTCCTCATCTGATAATGTTTCATTTTTTAGCAGCAAAGTAACATTACTCAAAGTATATGTCGGACCCAACTCATTTACAGTATGTTATGCATCTCCTCAACAATGGTCTGTATAGTTGAGTAGAAAAAAACTGTCCCTACAATTTCAGGTACACATTTGTGAGAAAAGTTAACAATGAAGCACCATCTTTGTATTAAGCTAGCTGCCACAGAAAGTAACAACCCAGTCTCACAGCATTTCGTGTTATAGTCACGAAATAAATGTAATCTATTGATTCGTGTTCACCAACACGATTTTCGCATTTTTTTCGTGTCACACCGAACGATTTTAAAAGCAATGTATTTCTATTCGTGGTATGTTTCGTGCCTGCACCACGTCTTTTTGTCCGGTCGGGTCTTGGAATACCAGAAGCTGTGTGGTTCATAAAAACATTTTCTTACTCAATATCTTACCCTAAGCCTAACCCTATCCCTTTTATTGTAGTTACTTTACAGATTTGGATTAATGATGTGAAATATAAACAACCCTTAAATCAGACTTTAGTTACACCTGAGTAAAATTCAGTGAAGGTGATTGTCAAGTGCCAACAATCAGGCGAGATATTTGGTAGTGGGTGCTTGAGAAGACTAAATATTTATCTGCAGATCCCTATAAAGCATATTCATTACTCGTTATTCTCTACTAATAGTTAATTAAAGACTGTATATAATGGCTATTTTGCACATCCCTTTCAAGAAAACTATTTTCTAAGGTTCATTGACATATCATATACACAACTACGGTGTAGTTATGCAATGAATGAAAAACTTGGGTCACAGGTTCCTCAACAGTGCATTACAAGACATCTATCGATATCTGTGTGTACCTCCACCATTAAACATATTCTGCACATTTCTTATACTATCTACATACATCTTATAAGAGTATAATTAATATGTATAATATCAGTTAAAATAAGTGCTTCAACATAGTTAACATTGCAGGAAAGTTGATTGTCAAGTTCCAAAACAAACCATGCAATATATTAAACGTTAAGTACTTTGTCAGGCTTAATATCTGTAGATACCCCCAAAGCTTTTTTCTTATTTAAAAGAAGAACTTAACCTAAAGTATTCTTTAATGTTTAAATAAAGCCTTATTAGTTTGTCTGTTTTGCACATCCTCCTATCAGGCACTAAACTGTTTTATTGTAGAGATCACTTACAGTATCTTCTTGATATTTTCTATTCTATATTATTTATATCATTGACCTTCCACTTTCCCACTATATTAAGAGTATGTACTCTTAATATTGAAATGTTTTCATCAAATATAACACATTCAAAAGTGCTTTACAAAATTGAAAGACATTAAGAAAAAGGCATTTTAAACAGTCATTAAAAAGCAAAACAATCTACCTGCATTGCAATGACTCTAAACGTGTAATAACGTGCTTTAACCAGTAGGTGGTTTGGGTTAAAAAGCTGTTAAGTTTACAGTGTTAACAAAATAAAATATACTGCTGTTTCTGGTTTAGTTTACGACGGATATATTCTGTTATTGTTTTGATATTTGTAACACAAAAGTGATGTAAAAAACCCACAGCAACACAGAAAAGATGGTCTTAACATGACCCAGCGGTCTAGTAGTTAATAAAAAACAATAATATCAAAACAAATTATTACTACTAACTTTATTGTGAAATTAAAACAGAACGGTAAAAGAATAGTTTCTGGTCTATTCTGAGTCCCGATCTCTGTAGATAAATAAAGAACTACGACAGATGTGTAATGTTTAATGCAGCTGAACCATTCATTACAATGCATTCATGTGATGACTTTCAAAGAGTAAAGCAAGCACTGCTGAATAAAGTATGATTTTATCTTTTACGAAACGTTTTTTTTCATATGGAATGCAGTTGGAGGTCAACCAATCACAGAGCTTGAGGCAAAGCGGAACAATAGCTGAGGATTCTGGGTAGTGTTGTGTCTTCGGCCATCCTAAACTCTGAACAAATATTTGTTTCTCCGAATCGAAGGGGAAAATTACAAAAGCATTGTACACAATTTAAACCAATCAATGTTGTGTAATTAACAAGGATAATCTGGTGTTTTTGAGTCGATGAGTAGTGCAGATATCACTGTAAAATCAATCGACAGTAAGGAGAATAGTTACTTCCGGGTGTAAAATCCTCCGTTATCCAATGGGAATGGACGCTCACATTGCTCTTTGGGTCCGTAATACAATAAAGGGGACATCAAATAGGAATATAATTATCTTTTAAATAACGTTAACTAAAGGGAACAATCTATTTGACACAGCTGAAGCTCTGGCCTTCCTTAAAAACTCATTTAATAAAAATCACAGTTGTATTACACACAATGCACTGTTTTTTGAGAACAAAAATTGGTAACTAATGCACCATAATACATTCTGACGAAAAATAAAAATTATTATGAATGCAAATAAAATAAAAGAAGCCTCCCGTGAGTTACTACAAGATATAAAGTAGATTTTAAAAACGTTTTATAGAATAAAAGCTCACTGCGGGACGTTGTAGAAATGCGTGTGTGCACCACGACAAAGGAGCCTCATTCACTTTACATTGGGGTTGTTGTAGCAAAGTTCGTGACTCCACCACGCACTGCGGTGTTAAGGAGTCGTGGTGGAGTCACGCATTCTGGTGAGACCAGGTTGGTCAGAGCAGTTCCTCTCAGAAGAGCAGCCGCTGGGCGGAGTCACAGAAACGCTCAACTGATCTTCCCTCCCCAACCGTTAGTGCCAGTCAAAACCATGTTTTATACCGCTTTGTTTCAACCACTGCCGTCTCGCCGTTCCCCCGTGTCCCGCCCTCTCTGTCTGTCTGTGTCTGTTTCAGTTTCGCCAGCAAGACTGCTGGTAGACCAGCATAAATACCAGCTTCACCAGCATAGACCAGTTTAACTACCAGCTACAGTAAAACCAGCATAGCCCAGCATGACATCCATGCTGGGCTATGCTGGTTTAGCTGACCAGGCTGGTCTTGAACCAGCCAGACCAGGTAAACCAACTAAACCAGCCTAACACCAGCTAAAACCAGCTAAAACCAGCAACCATCTTAAGCTGGTCTATGCTGGTTTTTTCAGCAGGGAAGGCACACAATTGGAAGAATAAGAACTTTACCATATTTCGTCAAAGACAAATCAACACTAACACAGTCTTACCACAAACTACTGTAAGTGTTCAGAAGGGGAATAAAAAGGGATAAAATAAGAATAAAAGGAGAATAACATTAAAGTTCTGTAAAACGCTCTGTGCCGCCCTGACATCGGTCTTCATTTCTTCACCCTCCTGCTCTCTGAATATGTATTTCTTCATGTCTCAGCACTTCAGCAGCACCTATATGCTAATATAATACATGATAATGTATAAGTTGATTTACTTCGATCTACTGTACTGTGTTAAAACACCCCAACAATATTACAAAAAATATACTGCATATTAAAGCAAACTATTGTAAAGGTAAAAGTATGAGCATAACAAATTAAAGAAGTGTACACATTTACATTATTATGATTATTTAATATATAAAGACTATATATTATTGAATTGCAATTAAGATAATAAGATTAGATATACTTTATTTGATCTAAAATATTAATATTTTTTCGTTATAGTAGCCTGTGAAAACCATAACCAATATGTGTTTAAATGCTCTTCAGCTGCTCTTCAACTGCAGAGCTGCAAACATTACTGAAGTACTGAAAGTCCAGGAAACAAACTGAAGACGGTGGTTGCGGTCGAATAGTCAATTTTGCTTAGGAACATTCCTAACGGAGTGAAATGACCCAGAAGTACGTCAGTGGCAGCCATGATAAGTGCTGTTCGAATTCTCTAGATCAGGGATGGGCAAATGGCGTAGTAACGTAAACATTTTTCTTTTACTTGTAGTACTGATACCGTCCACTAGACTCCTAGTTACATTGCGAGCTGCGTACATGATTTCGTTCGGCAGCCAAATACCGCAAAATAATCTCTGATGCGTTTGTGTGTATTGTGTTTGTTTCCCGGGAAACACTCACAAGAAACACCGGCTGTTGTTATGCCTGCTGTGACGTTAAGTTACCGCTTGTAATTATGCCTTTACAAGTTTAAAAGTTGCATTTATCATCTGAATTTGGCCAAACAAGTTTAATATTCTAAAAACCAAGACTTTGTTTATTTGAAATCAGATGAAAACAAACTGTTACGGTTATCTATGATTACTATACGCTTTTTATTCATAATTTCAGCGGGAGGGAGGGGAAGCGGCGCTGAAGAACAGCAGAGTGCGGGTTGACAGGTGTCTATGTTGACATTCCCCTTATTGTGCGTCAGCAGAGACAGGCTACAAGTGTCTTAGGTTCAAGTTAGACAACTAATGTCTGGGTTAGTGTTCATGACTTCATGTTTATGTCATCTTAATGGTTAATCTTAATGAACACACATTTTCTGTGCTTTCCAATAGTTTAAAATAGTTTTATTCCACTGTTAAATAACCTGTTCAATACAAACATGCCACTTGTAAAAATGTAATTAAATTTCTGTGAGCTTATTAGAGGATGTTCCCTGAAAGATTGTAAAATGTCAATGAAGATGTCAGACTTAATTTGTTAATAATTACATACAATACATGGAATTTGTGTGTTCCAAGTGAATCTGCGGCCCCCTGGTGGCCAGTACATACATTATGTGGCCCCCACCACTATCCAAGTTGCCCATCCCTGCTCTAGGTGATAGGAAAGGAGGTTTCAAACTTCCTTTATAACCTCCTTTAGCTTAGGAACCACTGGACCTTCCTTTACGAAAGGAGAGGAGAAAATGCTGCCCCACAATGCCTTGCGGCCGCGGCATTTGCCGTCACACAACAGTCGGCCGTTCACGACCGATTATGAACGAGAAATGATATCATGAAAGTTACGGTGCTTATTAAGCATTTTAAAACGTATGTGGTAAGTTGCCAAAGTGCTTTGTTTTGAACGTTCATCAGTATTATAATCAAAAAGAGAAATATGAACGTTAGTTTTTACTGAAATGATCAAATAAAGTCAACATTTCACAGTCTTTACTGAGCTGTGTGGGGTTTGTTCAACTTTTAAAAGATGTTTGAATGGTGATATACACAGTGATAGATGTTAAGGACTAACGTTTATAATAAATACATTGTATTTATTTTAAGATCTTTTCATACACTCATACGTATTGGGATCATTTGTATTAATGTGGACCGGAGGGAGAGGGTGACGAGCATAAGTTTCACTTTCCTTTTTTATTTCAATTCCAACTTTGGTCATGAAGAATATGTTTCTCTGTTGTCTCCGTTCATAAAGCATAAAACAACAGCATCAGAGCACGGTGCAGAGTCTCTAGATGAGTTTACAGTAGTCCCTCGTTCTTATTAAACATCCATGTTGTAGTCCGCTGTATAGAAAACTGTAGTTTCCATAGTTTCCCCACAGCAGCAGGCGCACATTTATGACCTCCGCTGGCGCATCATAAACACGTCGGATAGTGAAAGTGCAGTCGGATTCTCTAAAGTACCGCAGTCTCTTCTCCTAAATCCTTTTGAATTCTCCTATCCACTATCCCTTAACCCCGTGACGTTTCACTCAGAGGTCAAGGAATAGACGATAGGGATAGACCATAGGAGCTGATTTTTGGACTATTCGACTGCAACCCAAAGTTCACCCAGTTGTCTTTGTGTATTTGTGAATGAAGCGCCATCTCATGGTTAAATCCTGAAATTGAACAAATGGGGAAATCTGGCAACGCCCTCTCAGGAAATAGTGGGAGGGCTTTAAAATCCCAGCCACTGGTAAACGCTGGGTTTTTGGTTGGAATCCGCTGGGTGGAGTCCTTTCTAGAGTGCTACATCTGTATGTTCAGCCTGTTAATCTGTGTCAGTCTGCTATTCATTTCTTTCTGCTGACCCCAGAGTAATGCGCTCTCTGACTCCACCCGCAGACCAATTTAATCAACTTGACCTGTCCTTTGTCTCTTAAGCTTAGTAATCCAGGATTTGAACTCAATCAAGTCGTACAGGCCTGAAAGGACTTAACATGTCTTTTCATCCTGACCGGGCCCTGACAGGACGACCCGCTCTGTTTACTACCCATCATGCTCGGCTTCAGCTTACACTCATCACCAGTCACAACGTGTGACCTTGTTAGGACACTTCTGCGTCAGCGTGTCCTGAAAAGAACACAGATGTGATGAAAGTGAGGAGTGTGAGGTGATCAGCTCCACACATCTGTTCCTCCTCACCATCTGCTGCCCCCCCGCGCTGCTGCACACTGCTGGGTTGCTTGTGAGGAATCTGAGGGGATTCCTGTTCCTATTGGTCGGTGATATCACCCTCCATTTCAATTCACTGCCATCTGTGTGTTCTTTTTTTTGGGAATGGATATTATGTGCAATAACTGCTTGTTGGAGGTGATTTTAGAACTGAAGGTTATTCTGCAGTTTGAACACAATCTGTTGTTCTACAACTTATTTCACAGTGCAGTGATTCCTGGTTCCTTCCCTTCTCCTCTTCTTAAAGCCTTGTGCATCTAGTGGCAGCTTGTATCTACACTCAGCAGCTTGTGTGACCTTTAACCCTGCACTGCTCTCTCTCAGTCTGTGTTGGTTTCGTCCTCTCCATGATGTTACAGTTCAGCAGCGTTCTCCTTCCTGCCTGTTTGTCTGCAGTGATGACCTCCACCCGTCTGTCAGGACAAACAGGTGGAGCTGTCCTCGGTGTCCCAGCAGGACACAGCAGTACCCTGGGTCAGGGCTGTCTAAATCCTGTACCTATTCAAAGCATATTTAAGAATGCACCAACTACTATTCTTCTTGTATATCAGGATCAGGATCAGAATCAAGTTGATTACCAGGTACGTTTACACATACAAGGAATCTGCTTTGGTGTATGGTGCTGCAAACATAAACAATCTAAGACAATAAGTTGTAAGAGATGGTAACAAATATAACAATAATAACAAGTATTTACACCGAATTTAAATGTAAATAAATTTGCATTTGCATACATACTGCAATGTAAATAATAAATCACTATCTAAATACCAAAACAACTATCACAAAGTTAACTTTAAAATCTAATAACTGGGTCAATATCACTATAAAGTAACTTTGGTGTCCCCATCAGAATCACTCATTTATCATGAAAATGTAGCAGAATAATGAAACTCTGAGCTCTTATTATAAAAGGCCAAACATTTACACACATATCAGTACAATGATAAGTCTCTTGAAATGTGTTTCCTTCATTTTATACCTTGTTTTTTCATTGGATGTACGTGATGTTGGCATGTCCCACACACTACTCTGCTAACTACAGTGTGTGTACTAAGTGGTTAAATCATACTACATTTAAACAATAATTATATGGTTTTATTGTCCACAACAAGTTATTTGATCAAACGAGTCATTTTGATCATGTATATTCTATTTTCATAATAATATTGAACATTTTGCATGTGTCCCTGACATTTGTTGTCCACCCTGTCATTATGGGGTAACTGCCCCATACAAATCTTTGTATTTTTTAAATCAGCCATCAAGATGTTTTGCTGAATGCATGAAAACATCTCGATGCAGTGTGAACAATAAGGGCTGCTCCATGGATGCAGTTCATGACAAATAATAAGTTGTTAAGTGCAAAAATAAAGAGGCTGTTTCTCTACACATGAAGAGTTTAACTCAGAATGAGTGTGTGCGTGTTTATGATCTGTGTGTGTGCATGTGTGTGCGTGTGTATGAATGTCCTTCACTGGGTGCTATCATCGCAGACACAGCAGATGTTCATTGAAATGAATGTTGGAGCTGATTTCCATTTGAATGCTGGAAGTTATTATGGTGCAGCTATAGAGGCAGCATCACTGATACCGTGTGTGTGTGTGTGTGTGTGTGTGTGTGTGTGTGTGTGTGTGTGTGTGTGTGTGTGTGTGTGTGTGTGTGTGTGTGTGTGTGTGTGTGTGTGTGTATGTGTGTGTGTGTGTGTGTGTGTGCGTGCATGCATGCATGTGTCAGTTTGTCTCAGATGACCAGGAAATCTGTGTTTAACTCGCAGCTCCGGAGATAAAAACCGCCAGGGGGCCCTCAGAGAAGTCCCCGAACACTGCAGAGGCTGCTGGGTAATCAAGGGCAGAGCTGCTGTCTTCCACTGTTGAATAAACACTCAGCTGTTCCTCTTACCTCTTTCTAACTTTTGAGAAAACCTTTCAAGCAGAAAAGGTCATAGACAGTAACTGCTGTCGTACCCATGGCAACAGATGAGATTTGATGTGAAGGATTAGAGACAATATGGATTCTGAAAATATATAACAACATTGTGTGTGAATAAATAAAGACGCAGGTATACAAATGATCACCCTTCAGAATGAGACATTCTATTGGCTGCATGCAGGCAGAGATCTGCTCACTTGAAGATGAGTGTTAGAAAAATATCACTTGTCCTGAACCAAATATCAGGATACATGTATTTATTATTCTTGCAAGAATGGAAGTAGTCATCACACACAGAGCTGCGTGGGACAAATAGTTCCCAGAATAATGTTCTTCACATGCTTTATATACAAGAGAGGGAGTTATTCAGTCACAAGATGGAGGAATACCGGTTCAAAGCAGTATTCAATGATTAGCTGAGGCCTGCGTAAGCAATAGACATCTCCATAGAGGCTGAATCCTATTGTACAGCGCCCGGGGAGCAATGGGAGTGGGGGGTGTTGAGGGGTGTCCGGTGCCTTGCTCAAGGGCTATGCGTTCATGATTTTATCCACATCAATGTTTAGAGAAAACTAAACTTTTTTTTTTTTTTTTTCTTAAAATCTCGGAACAAAAAAAAAATCACTTATGGTCAGATCTCAAAAGAATGTTCAGACATGGCTTTTATCCTCTTCCTTACTTTACAAATAAATAAATAGCAAGAGAAAATATTGGAGAAATTAACAAAACATGAACCAAAATAAAGTCTGTATATTACTATTGTCATAGTGTCGTATTGATATTCTGTACAAATTGTAAAGTCCACTGAGACAAATGTAACATTTGTGATATTGGGCTATATAAATAAACATTGATTGATTGATTAATTGATTGATTGATATTAAATGTTGAGATAAACATGGTTAGTATTCAGAGTCACTGTTCAGACTGAGTATTTGAGTTGATAGTATTTAATGCGTTCAGAGTTGTTGTGGAGCAGTGGACATTAGAGGAAGTGTTCCGATCGGTTCTCCTCTGCTGTCTTCCGTCTCAGACTAATTCCTGGACACGTGTAGCCTGTGCAGCTGTTGGTGTGGTGCAGCTGTTGGTGTGGTGCAGCTGTTGGTGTGGTGCAGCCGCTCTGAGTTTAAAGGAAATCGTTAGCTCTTAATTAGAGCATTACTGCAGTGATAAAGTTACACTGCAGATAATGACTTATCGATGGGGACACAACTCACCCCTCCACTAACTTCTACCTTATCCCGATTCCTCTCTTTTCTCTCCTTCATCCATCACTAATCGTCTTTTCTCTATTCCTTCTCTTCTCCCCTCAGCCTCCACCTTTTTATTTCATTTCCTTTCCGTAGCCAATTCTCCTTCTCTCTCTTTACCTATGTTGTCTATATCACAACACTTCTGTCTTCTCTTTTTCTCTGTAATTGTATAACAACCCTATTTGGGTGATATATTCTGGTGTTCACATCCTTTTGTGCCTTGTTCTATATCGTATGTGTTCATATTTAACAGTTCTCACGGACGTCTGACATCAGGAATAAGTGTGTTTGTTCATTGACAGTAACAGTATGTTCCGTTGTCTGTGTGTGTATGTGTATTAATGTTGAGCGCTGACAGTGCTGGCTTGTGCCTCCGGTCTCTCTCTCTCTCTCTCTCTCTCTCTCTCTCTCTCTCTCTCTCTCTCTCTCTCTCTCTCTCTCTCTCTCTCACACTGCTTCCTGCTGTTGGGAAGGACGTTCAGTGACTGAGTGGACCTTACACCCCCCCACTACTTCCTTCCTGTTTACGATTGGGAGAGCCTGTAGACTGTGGGTGTTTCTCAATGTCGAGTACGCTTGCTTGGTAGCACATGTCTTCCGAGTCACTTCCTTCAGAAGCGAGGCAAGAATACTTCCTGGCATTCGGAAAACAAAGAGTGTAACAGGCGAGCAAGTGTGCAGGTGTGCGTCATATGAGAGGCCCCGCCTTACATCTTTTGTGGGGGGGTACCTGGGTCCACTTCACAGTGGAGGGGTAGCAAGCTGATTGGCTTGGATGTCAGAAGGACCAGATCCCTCACAACAGGCATACTAAACAATATCAACGTGTGTCAAACACAGACATGCTGAAACACGTCTTCAACTTCATGATCCTATTCAGAGACAATTTTGGTAACACTTTATATTAAGGTACACAAATTAACCATCAACTAGTTGTTAATTAACATGCATATTAGCAGTATATTGGCTCTTTATTAGTCATTATAAAACACTTATTAATGCCTTATTCTACATGACCGTATTCTACAAGTAATAAGCCATTAGTTGAGAGTTTTTCCTCAATAACCCTCTAATTAGTGCTTATTTATTGCAAGTAAGGAAGTTGTTGTACATGAGTTTTGGTCTTAATATGCTCTGCTCAATATGGGCCTAATAAGGCAGTAATACCACAAGAATAGTAATTCTCCCATAATAACACTTAACAAATATGATCTATTCTTATGTAACAAGACATGAAAGTATAAGTGTTAATTGTGTCTAAATAACTCAAAATGAGGTATTTATATCTAAGAACATGTTCCCTATTTTAAAGTGAAGTCTTGTTCATAACCAATAAGCTAGTAGTTTGACTCTAATTGACCTGAACAGGTTCCCTATTCTAAAGTTGCCTCCTCTTCACACTTTGTAAATACATCACACAACTACTGAAATTAACCTCAACAGCAAATGAACAAAGTAGGCACACGTTGAAATATCTGTTTTATTAATGAACCACTAAAGAGAGGTTCAGACACATCCCAAAACATGTCAAGTTTCTCCAAGGCTGAGAACACATATGCAGCCTGTACTTTTTAATAAAAACAGATTTTTAACAGATGTTTTGTGATCATACTGTGACCTGCTTGTACTGTATGTACTTACACAATAGGTGTACTGTTCTCTCTATGTGTTGTACTGTCTCAGTGTGAACAGATTAAACAGCCAGCCAAACTCTTTTGAGAGCCAGGGAATGAGCAGCCATGCTCCTTTATTGACGTATTTGCAGTCCACTGACATTCAAACGAGTTAAACTATAAACAAAGAAGTTACAAGGCACTTAATGATCTCATACATGCAAGTGTAACATACACAGATTAACACATAGGACCGCTAAGTGTAAACAAGGTAAACATAGCTAATGCTAGCTGTGCAATAATAATAATAATAGATTTATTTTGTTAGCGCTTTTACAGGTGCTCAAAGACGCTTTAAAGATATAGTGAAATGAAAGGAACAACAAATAAATAAATATAGTTAAAGTCAAATTAAAATCAAGCAATACAAACACAATCACACATTAAAAGCCAGATTGAAGAGGTGAGTGTTTGTGAGTGTTTTGAAGGTGGTGAGGTCAGTGCAGTCTCTGATGGGTTGTGGGAGTAAGTTCCAGAGGGAGGGGGCAGCGATGGAGAAGGCTCTGTCCCCCCAGGTCCGGTGATTGGTGCGGGTGGGGATGGATAGGAGGTTGGCTTCTGATGAGGTGGTGCAGCAGGTCTGTGAGGTAGGGGGGGGGGGGGCGCTGGTTGTTGAGGGCTTTGTGAGTAATGAGGAGGACTTTGAAGTCAATTCTTTGACGGACGGGGAGCCAGTGGAGGTTCTGGAGGATGGGAGTGATGTGGTCTCGGAAGCGGGTGTGGGTGAGGAGGCGGGCAGCAGAGTTCTGGATATGTTGGAGTTTATTGAGGAGGTTGGATGGTATGCAGTAGAGCAGGGGTTTTCAAAGTGTGGGAAGGTGAGCCTCCCCTCAGAGAACATAGGAACAGCCGCGCCCCCCCCTCCCAATTATTATTGCTATTATTATTATTGTTGTTGTTGCTATAATGCAGGGGTATTCAATTGCATTTCAAAGAGGTCCAGTAAGAGAACATGTCATTAAATGCTCTGTTTTCGCTGTCTACCTTTCGCCATTTGAAATGACTCCGACTGTTTCTCTCCTCTTGTCTCGTCTCTGTGTGTGTGTTTGAATCTATCGTGCTGACTCACTGACTGCACCGATTTGATTGGCTGAGTAGCGTCACATCCTTAAAACATTAAACAATAACTTTTTTAAACCTTTTTATCTTTATGTTTTAAACATATTGTATAAAACTCCCCCACTACTTGGACTATTCCTTGCACCCCTCTAGAATAAGCCCGAATGGTCTCAACCATATTGCATCAGTAACGTGCACTTGTTATAACAAGATCGCAAGGACACTGGTAGCGATCGGACAATTGAGTGTTCAGTGTGTTGTGGAACATGCGTGTGCGTGCATAAAAATATACCACACACCCAATTACAATAGCATGTTCAATTCACTACCCTGGAAGTTAATACAGTTGTTAAAGTTGGAACAGCCGGTGGACAGCCGTTCTTCCTTGCATGTCAGTCGCCGACACCTTCTTACAGAGGACAGGCAAATCTAGCTGCAGCACCACCCGTATATTTTCGCACGCCGTGTTCTCAACACATATTTTTTTAACATTTTTAACATTTTCAACATCGTGGATACATCCTTATATGCTCCCGGCAACACACTGAACGTCAACTTTGCCTCCTTATTACACTCACCCCTACTTTAGTGGGAACAATGAGTCTGCGTCTTTGATGCACACAGGAATAAACGCAGATCATCCTCTGGCTGCAGCCTTGACCGGCACTTGCTTTTGATCAAAGTCAATGCGGAAAACCCACACTCACACAGGTAGGTGGAGGTGAAGGGAATGAGCACTTTTACAGCCTTTTGTGATGGGTGGAGACGGGCAATGTTTTTGAGGTGGAAAAAGGCAGCCCTGGTGATGTGATTGATGTGGTGATTGAATTTTAGCTGAATGTCGAAGATGACTCCGAGGTTGCGGATGTGGGGGGCCATTCTGGATGGTTTTGGTACGGGATGGGGGGCCGATGATGATGATGTCTGATTTGGCACTGTTCAGTTGGAGATAGTTTGTTTGCATCCACGCTTTTATTTCTGAGAGACAGTAGGTGAGAGTGGAGTGTGTTGTGGGGGTGATGGTTTTTAAAGTTGGATGTCATCGGCGTAGCGGTGAAATTGAAGGTTGTGGCGACGAATGATTTTGCCAAGGGGGAGCATATAGAGGATGAAGAGGAGGGGGCCAAGCACGGAACCCTGGGGGACGCCTTGGGACAGAGGAACAGTGGAGGAGGTGCAGTTGTTGATGTTGATAAACTGATGTCTGTCGGTGAGGTAGGATTTCAGCCAGGAGAGTGCAGTGTCGGTGATGTTGAGTGATGATTCGAGGAGAGACAGCAGGATGGTGTGGTTGATGGTGTCGAATGCTGCGGTGAGGTCGAGGAGGATGAGGATGTTCAGGTTGCCGGAGTCAGAGGAGAGGAGGAGGTCGTTTGTGATTTTGAGGCAAGGCAAGGCAATTTTATTTATATAGCACCTTTCAGCACGCGACAATTAAAAGTGCTTTACAAAATAAAAACAAAAGACATTTAAGAATAAATACAGCATAAACACATTATTAAATGGCATTTAAAAACAAGCATAAAAAAGCAAAGATAATGAAATAAATAAATAAACACAGCAGGTACAGAATACATGACTAAAAGGCATACTGCAGTGTGAGTATGAGCAGCTCAATTGAAAGCAGCAGCAAATAGATATGTTTTTAGTCTGGATTTGAAAATAGGAAGTGTTTCAGTGGACGTGCACGATTTGGGCAGTTTGTTCCAGATTGTCGGGGCATAATAGCTAAATGCTGCTTTTCCATGTTTAGTTGTTATTCTCGGAACAGAGAGCAGGCCCGACCCAGAAGACCTGAGACTCCTCGATGTTTCATAGTTATGCAGGAGATCGTTTATATACGTCGGTCCTAAGCCATTTAGTGATTTAAAAACTAGCAATAGTATTTTAAAATCAATTCTTTGGTCGACTGGAAGCCAGTGTAAAGACTTCAGAACCGGACTGATGTGATCCACTCTTTTAGTGTTTGTGAGGACTCGAGCAGCAGCGTTCTGAATCAGCTGCAGCTTTCTGATGGATTTGTTAGTGAGCCCTGTGAAGACACTATTACAGTAGTCGAGTCTACTGAAAATAAAAGCATGGACAAGTTTTTTTTTAAGTCCTGTTGTGACATTAGTTTTTTAATCCAAGTTCTTCAGGTGATAGTATGCAGACTTAATGACTGTTGCAATGTGACTGTTAAAATTCAGGTCTGAGTCCATCACTACACCTAGATTTCTAGCTTTATGAGTTACTTTGTAGTCTGCCGACTGAAGCTCTGCGATTACTTTTAATCGGTCCTTCTTTGCTCCAAAAACAATGATCTCAGTTTTTTGTTTGTTCAATTGGAGAAAATTCTGAGTCATCCAGTCAGTGATGTGCTCAATGCACTTGCTCAGTGTTCTAATCGGAGAGTAGTCTCCTGGTGTAATTTTAAAATAAATCTGGGTGTCGTCTGCATAGATGTGATAGCTTAGATCGCTGTTTTTAATCATTTGAGCCAGTAGCATATAGATATTAAAAAGCAAAGGTCCTAAGATGGAGCCTTGAGGAACCCCGCATGACATATTTATCATGGTTGATTTGTAGTTGCCTATTGAGACAAAGTTTGTTCTGTCCTTTAAGTAGGAACTAAACCAGTTTAGAGCTGTTGCTGAAACTCCCACCCAGTTTTCAAGACGGTCTAGCAATATGTTGTGGTCAACAGTATCAAAGGCAGCGCTGAGATCTAATAATACTAACACTGATATTCTGCCACTGTCTGTGTTCAAATGGATGTAATTTAAGACCTTAACAAGAGCAGTCTCAGTGCTGTGGTTAGGTCGAAAGCCCGACACATCAAAACCGTCAGTTAAAAACATGAAATTACTCAACTGTTGAAAAACAACTTTTTCAATCAATTTGCTTAAAAAGGGAAGGTTTGATATTGGCCTGTAATTATTCATTACGGTTGCGTCTAGGTTATGCTTTTTTAGGAGCGGTTTAATTACTGCAGTTTTCAGGGCCTGCGGAAATACACCTGATTGAAGAGA
The DNA here is from genome assembly GCF_902827165.1 of Trematomus bernacchii. NCBI lineage: Eukaryota > Metazoa > Chordata > Actinopteri > Perciformes > Nototheniidae > Trematomus > Trematomus bernacchii. The sequence goes on along the minus strand of NW_022988058.1, from coordinate 45,533 downwards.
CTTGTTTACTATGTGTAGTATATCTGAGGCCAAGCAGTGAAAAACAGTTTTGAAAAATCCTGTCGGGATGATGTCGAAGCTACAGGAGGAGGATTTGAGATGTTGGATAATGTCTTCCAGGTCTTTAGCATTTATCAGACGGAATTGTGTCATGATGTCTGAATTGACTTTAGGTGGACACAGGGACACACATTTGCTGTACCTGATACCAAGGAACTGACTACTTGTCTAATTTTCATGATTTTGTCAGTGAAGGAGGCAAATTCATTGCAGGCCCTGGTGGATAGAAATTCTGAAGCTATCGACACTGGGGGGTTTGTTAGTCTGTCGACGGTAGCAAACAAGGCACGTGAGTTGTTTTTATTTTTGGTAATGATGTCAGAGAAGAACGATTGTCGTGCCTTTTTTATTTCCTGATTATAGAAGCAGAGTCTCTCTTTATATATTTCCAAGTGAACCTGGAGATTTGTTTTTCTCCACCTGCGTTCAGCTTTTCTGCACTCAGTTTTTGCTGTTCTCACGGTCATGTTTTTTTTCCATGGAGATATTTTCTTGCTAGATACTTCCTTTTTTTGAATGGGAGCGATGGTATCCATGACATTTGTTATCTTGTGATTGAAATGATCAACTAGCTCATTTACTGAGTACTTAGCGTGGGCAGTTGAGGGAGAAAAAATCTGAGCAAACATTTCCTGTGCATTTTCAGATAAGTGACGTCTAGTGGTTACCTCTTTCTTAGCAGTTGTTTGGATGGAAATAGAGCTCTCAAAGAAAACACAGGAATGGTCGGAGAGCGCAACATCAGTCACCACAAGCTTAGAGATGTTCAGACCCTTTGATACAATTAGGTCCAGGGTGTGCCCCTTATTGTGTGTCGGACCCTTCACATGCTGAGTCAGTCCATAACTATCAATAACACAAAACAGTTCTTTAGCCCCTCTGTCCTGAGGGTTGTCAACATGGATATTAAAATCGCCAACAATGACTAGACGGTCAAAGTCAATACACACTATAGACAGTAACTCTAAGATCATCAAAAAAGCTTGCACAGTATTTGGGTGGTCTGTAGATGTTTAGGAAAAGAGCTTGAGAGGAGCATTTCAACTGAAGGGCCACATATTCAAAAGAAGCAAAGTTTCCATACATAGTCTGCTTGCATTGAAATAAATCATTAAACAAAATAGCTACTCCACCCCCTTTCTTATGCAGTCTTGCCTGACTCATAAAACTAAAGTTGGGAGGGGTTGATTCTATAAGAACAGCTGTGCTGTTGTTTTGGTCTAACCAAGTTTCAGTTAAAAACATAAAATACAGATTGTGCTTGGTGATAAAATCATTGATTAAAAATGATTTACCTGCTAAAGACCTGACATTTAATAGAGCCAGTTTAAGTGTGTTAGATATACTATCACTCTGATTGTTTGTGATAGACCGTGGAGTACGTGGAATCACTGTTAAATTGGATACATTTAAACAGATGCTTTTGGATTTTCTGTTTTTAACCTGATTCATCAACCTTCTGTGTATGTTGGTTAGAACAGAAATGGGTCGCTGCACTGGTATAGAAGCCTCTGGTCGTTGGGTGGCGCCAGAGAGCGAGATGGCAGGTGTCAGCGGCATCAGTGAAGAAAAGTTGCTGGTAGAAAAGTTTATAGTAGTCACAGTGTTATTGTGCATGACCCTATCCAGTTCTGCTGTGGTACTGAATTGTCATGTCTGTTTAGCAGTGTAGACAGCATAAGAAATGTTAGCAGCCAGAGCACGGCTACCCTGGGAATTAGGGTGGAGGCCATCTCTTCTAAAATAAGAGTCCCGCTCCCAGAAAAGATTAAAATTGTCAATCAGTTTCAATTTGTTCGTGGAGCATGCCGACTGTAGCCATGTGTTTAGGCTGAGCAGCCTGCTAAAACGCTCCACGCCTCGACGGAGAGAGGGGATCGGCCCGGAGACAAAAACAGACTTGTTGCACTTCTTAAGCATTTTAAAGAGAGTGGTAAAATCGCGCTTAAGTACCTCTGATTATTGGCATGCCGTGTCGTTTGTGCCAACGTGGATGATAACGTTTCTGACGTGAGGATGCTTCATCAGAAGAGACGGGATATGTTCAACCAGGTCCAAAACCCTGGCACCAGGGAAGCAATATGTTGCAGCAGTCTTGTACCTAACATTCCGGACTATGGAGTCACCTATGACCAGTGAGGAAGGAGGCGGCCCCGTGGTCCGTTCAGAGTCAGGTGATGCCGCACGGGCACTGAAGGGTTTGCTGCCGGGTCGTGGAGAGGGGGCGTGTCGGTTGGAGCGGGCTCCCACCCGCTCGGAGGTCTGGACCCGGGCGTCTGTTGCAGCGGGGCGAGGGGTGAACTGCACGGAGCCTGGACGTGAGAAGGTGGTGTGCCGCCTAGAGCTGTGGTCAGCATGGATTACCGAAGATCTGGACGCAGCTGTGCAGCTTCATAGCCACCGGCTGTAGGCGGCAGGGAGAGACGATGTCAGCGGGGAAGCCGGCTGATCGCAGCGGGATGGGAAGACCCAGACGAGCCGCGGAGTTAGGGTGGAGTTAGGGTGGAGACAGAAATGTTAGCTCAGCAGACTTCGGGGAGCCGAGGAGCATCTAGGTAGCAGCCTGCTAGGTCCGATAATGCTAGCTAGCGGGCTAGGGACCGGTGAGCAGGAAAGAGCCAGCAGGTAGGAGTTGACAACACAAACATCCGTGTCGATTCGATAGAGAGATGCTGCTATTTTTGCTGATGACTGACGTTTACAAAGTAGAGAGCCAGACAGGAGAGGTTCTGATCTGGACTAAAGAACAAGATTTTGGGCGGAGGAGCGGCAAACAAACAACGCCAGCACCCTCAGCGACCCGGGAAAGTTATGGCTAACACTAGCATGTATGCTAACGCTACCGTGTATGCTAACGCAAATGCTAGTGCAAATGCTAACGCATTTTCTCATTGTGTTTAAACATCTCCAAATGTCTTCACATAAACACATAATACATGTTACTAATCCTTACAGTGTAAGTGAAAGGCTTACACTTACAGTCATTGCTTTCTAGCGAAATTGTATTACCCTTTTACTATTCAGGTTGCATAGGGAAAATTAGTAGCAGTCTACTGGCATGCTATTCAGTTCACTTTCTCCTACTTCCTGTACCCGGTTTCCTGTCTAACCTTCAGTACAAATTTTACAAAAAAGAAACATACAGGTCAATATCACCTTGCTATTGGTAGCTGAACTGTCAATACCCCAAAACATATTCTTAGATATAAATACCTAATTTTGAGTTATTTAGACACAATTAACACTTCTACTTTCATGTCTTGTTACATAAGAATAGATCATATTTGTTAAGTGTTATAATGGGAGAATTGCTATTCTTGTGGTACTACTGCCTTATTAGGCCCATATTGAGCAGAGCATATTTAGACCAAAACTCATGTACAACAACTTCCTTACTTACAATAAATAAGCACTAATTAGAGGGTTATTGAAGAAAAACTCTCAACTAATGGCTTATTACTTGTAGAATATGGTCATGTAGAATAAGGCATTAATAGGTGTTTTATAATGACTAATAAAGAGCCAATATACTGCTAATATGCATTTTAATTAACACCTATTGATGGTTAATTTGTGTACCCAAGCCTGTTTTTCAGGTTTCAGGCTCGAAAATGACATGCCCAGAACAAATGACTATATCTTCACTTCTAAAAGGGTTAAATTAATCATCTTTTTTCTCAAAGCAAGGTTACATCTGTGAGATGGATGTAGAAGTGTCAGAATCAATATAGATGTTTCTGTGTCAGAGTGAATTCAGATGGAACATAGTAAAAAAGTGTAAATTCTTACCTCCGCCTAACAAAAAACCATTACTTATAGTGAAAACCACCCTTGAATGATGGGTTAGTAGCCTAAAAGCTTTAGGAATCAAAATTATAACATATAATAAGTACCCTGTATCAAGATTGAGGCAAAACAAGTGAAAATTGACCTTTTTAGAGATATTTAGGGAAAAAAATTCCAGGCGGAATAAGCTTTGGGCACATTTGGGCACATCTGGTTCCATCAGTGCCATTTGACCTTTTTCAGGTACCAGACTGTAAAAATCATTTTATAACATTGAATCATCACTATAGTTATTCATTCCATTAAAAAAAAAAGAAAAAAGAAAAAAAAAAGAAATTATTGTAAAATTTAACCTGCTAATTATTGTCATGGATTTGACAACTGATGTTGTTTATTTGCTATGTTCTGGCTGCTAGCTCAGTGAGTTCTGGCCGTGCAGTGATGAGACCTATGCCAATGGAATCTGTGGAATCTCAGCTTTCAGATGATGTGTTGTTTGTGCAGAAAGTATAATTATAAATGATAATTTTTGTGAGTTATGAGCAGAAATAGCATTAGTCCGTATTTGCTAAGGGCTCATTGAAAGGCTTCTTGTGGGAATTATTATTTATTTATTTTTTTTTTTTTTCGTATAGTCAGTTAGCTGAGTTTCTTCCCGTCAGCTGGGTGTGGAACATTAATAGTTTCATAAATGACACTTCAGAGATCACACTGGTGCTAGCAGATGTAGCATTTTCGGACCCTTTGGCGGGTCCTTGGGGTTTAACAGGTTTTAAAGGGGACCTATCATGCAAAATGCACTTTTGTACGTCTTTTATACATGAATATGTGTCCCCGGTGTTCCAGGGAACTCACCAAGTGTCAGAAAACACAACCCTCTCTATTTTCCTCCATACCCAAATCTCTAAAAAAGGGGCTGCAACGGATCTGATAAAAACTGATCCAGATTTGAACACTGTCCTGACGTCAGGACGGTGGCGCTACGGCTATTGGGCCAACTCTCCACCTATCAGGGGAATGTGGGGTTGGGCCACGGCCGGCCATTGCCGCTCGAAAGCGCTGGAGACGCTGTAGTACATATGCCAGGCCTGTAAGTGGCGCTGTAGTCTGCCACAAAAGCAGCGAAGAAGACTTCCCGCCCATAGTTACCATGGTTACCCTTCTGTTTATTCTCCGCTGTGGCTTTTTTTCTCCCTCCCCGAGGCAAGCGTTTGCTCCCGCTGCAAACGCTTGCGGGGAGGGATTGCATTGAGCAATCCCTCCCCGTCGAGGCAAGCACTGTAATTCTCTCCGGTTAGTCCACCAGCAGATGACAAACACCCACCTCTCCGCCTCTTCCAAGGAACGAGGGGACCGTGCGGCAGAGTTTCAGTTTCAGTTACTTTCGCCGGTCAAGATGTCCGTTAAAGTTTAAATCTTCCGGACAAAATTAGAAAAGTGCCGGTCAAAGGTCTTCTTTGTTATTTATTGAGCTTTAAAACAAATGAATAACGACTCTATATAATAAAACACGGAGGACGGAGATCTCTTTTTCTCCCCCTCTTCTGACAGCCCAGCAGCTGATCAGAGCACGTCTCACCTCTCCTGCAGGGGGGCGTGGTCAGCAGAATCAGACCTGTAGACAGCAAACAGCACATAGAGCGAAATGAGGCATGGCTAAAATGCATGATCTGTTTGGTATTTTGAAAACAGAAACGTATAAATATACCTTATATAGGTATGACCCTACAATATATCATTTAAATATAGCATGATAGGTCCACTTTAATATAAAGTGTTACCACAATTTCATTTACAATACATAATAACACATGATTTCTTTCTTGTGTAAAGTTGGAGATTTTTTAGATGGTGGGGTGGGGGGGTCTGTGCAGATTCACCCCTTTTTAGACAGTTTCAGGTGGCCATTTGAGGAACTGCAAATGTCTGTACTTCTGCATGGACCATACTGCTCTGAACCGAGGTTGCTGGTTCAGAACCTCCTGTAGATTACACAGCAGATCGATGTGTTTAACAGTATCATCGTGTTGTAACAGGGACATCCTGACCGATGGTCGCTCAGCTCCACTGTCAGTATTTCAATAGTAAACCTGTTAGCTGGGATTGGAATGTAATTTCTGTCTTCAAAATAAGAATCAACCCATGGATAAGTATCTGAAGATGTCAAACAGATGAAAGCCTATTCATATATGGGGGGTGAAATAGAACTCAGCTCTTTAATTATGATGATTTATTTAGTTTTTTGTTAAAGTTTTCTTATGTTGTTTTGTGTGTTTTTGCAGTGCCTCCTCAGTTTTTGAACTATCCGACCAACACGTACGCCTACGAGTCCACGGACATCGAACTGGAGTGTGCTGTGACAGGAAACCCCCCCCCAACGGTCCGCTGGATGAAGAATGGAGAAGAAGTCATCCCCAGCGACTACTTTCAGATAGTGGTGAGTCACAGTGAACCTGGAAACACTCTGTCAGGCGCCAAGCAGCAAGGCAGCAGGACTTTGTTTAAAGGAACTTCAAAAAAAATTATAAACAAAGAATTTTGAATATCTAGGTTTATAAAAGGGGTCAACAGAAAATAACGCGAATACATATAACATTTTTACAGTACCAATATAATTACTCAAGGATTATAATACAACCAAAATATAAAACAAGGGGCTAATTAAGATTAACAGAATCCAGAAAGACATTGACAATACTCATATTCCCCCCTTGGACATGGAGCACATGGTTTGTCCCAATTTCGCCCAATTGGCTGCTTGGAGTTTTTATGAGTCTTCAGCCCTCCGCCACGCCTTTTGCTGAATGAGGAAGTAATCTCCCCCAACGACCTGGGTAACTCAAAGACAAAGAAAGTAAACAATACAAACAAATAAATGTTCTAAAATCTGTGCAAATAAACCAAAATAATATCAGGTTTAAAGCGAATTAAGAGTTTACTATTTAAATCAAAAGTCTGGTGTTAATTGTTGACTGCAAATGAAATGAGGTAAAACTATTGGAGGTGAGGCTGTTGACATCACTCATACACTTCTCTATATTATATGTTTTCTTAAAGCAATGTTTGAAATGTTCTTAATAAAACAATTCTAGTAAAATGAATTCAACTTGATGATTTATCAGCATAGAGCCTTGTCTTGAAACATGTCAATATTAGGGAGAGGCCCGAATTTCCCGTTTATGAGGACAATACAATGCTATTACAGTAAGGGGCTTCACTGTGGCCCCATCTGTTCACTTTGCTGTTCAACAATGACAAGGTAGTCGGTACAGACCGGAAAACACATTTGGGAACATACTAGTATACCAATATACATCGGTTTAAATGTACATGAAATTACAATAGTTACAGTCAGTAAACAAACATTACCAACAAATACCCAAAACAGCTACACTATATGCATGGTATGTGGGAAAGCTTAAAGCAAATCCCAGCCACCCATTGGGTCCACAGCCACAGGAAGTGTGTTCTTCCACTGAGTCTGAAGAGTAGAAACAAGTAGAAGCCAGAGCAGAGACTTATTTTCATAGTCTGGATATCACTTGTAATCTGTTCCCATCCCATCATTTAATAGAGATAACACCCATGGACACACACAAATATTCTCTCTCTCACTTACATTTGTCTTGGTGGTTTTGTTTGAGAAAGAATTTGCTGTATATTGAGCGCTTCTATTGACATCAGTGTGGTGTGTGTGTGTGTGTGTGTGTGTGTGTGTGTGTGTGGTGTGTGTGTGTGTGTGTGTGTGTGTGTGTGTGTGTGTGTGTGTGTGTGTGTGTGTGTGTGTGTGTGTGTGTGTGGTGTGTCTGTCTATGTGTGTGTTTCAGGATGGCAGTAACCTGCAGATTCTGGGTCTGGTGAAGTCCGATGAGGGGTTCTATCAGTGTGTAGCAGAGAACTCCGCAGGCAGCGCGCAGGCCATGGCCCAGCTGCTGCTCCGAGAGCCAGGTAGGAACACACACACTTCATCACTTCCTGTCATGACATAATTTCCTCTCTGCTGTTTTTACTGTTACATCATATCAGCACAACTCAATTGCAACATTGTGTAATCAGTTTTTTACACATTATGTTGCAAATTATTGTTTAACATTGTGTGTAAAATTCAGATTTGAAAAGAGTCTAGGTAATAAGTTTGACCAAGTGCTGTGTGTGAAATCAAAGTCTCCGACCGCCTGAAAACTACA
>NW_022988058.1:0-32500 GCF_902827165.1 Trematomus bernacchii | reverse complement strand
TGTGTGTGTGTGTGTGTGTGTGTGTGTGTGTGTGTGTGTGTGTGTGTGTGTATGTGTGGAAGAGATACATATTAAGTGTTAGCCTGAGAGCAAAGGGAGACCAGTGAGAAGTTGAATGAACACAGGGTGAAAATATAAAAACAAATCGCTCAGCTCACGTTTCACACACACAAACCTGCTTACACATGGGAGTGTTGATCTAATATTTTATTATCCCACAATCATTAAACAAAAAGAGATGAAAAGGCATTAGGATGTAGATAACAACACAGCGCTGGACGAGCTGTATGGTGTTATTCACAGGATGGAGACTTCACGGCCAGAGGCGGCTTTCGTTGTGGCCGGGATTTTAACACTGCCAATATGAAGAAAGTCCTGCTGAAGTACCAGTGGCGTCGCCTGGCCCCCAATGTTTTTTCTGTAGCCCCGGACAATTCTCCCTCAATAATATAATCAGGGTGCACATAACTGGTACGCAGGTACGCATGCGCGGCACAAATCTGAATTGAGTAACACCACTACACGCCTTTGCGTACCTCAAAACATCAAAACAAAACACATATTTCGTCTACACGTGTTTCTTGTAAACACTCAATGGAGTAAACTACTAGACATGTCAAAAAAAACAAAGACATTAAGCAGCTACGTTGCTGTTTCGCTCCCTGCAAAAAATCTTCAGACTTTCTATGACTGATTGAACTGGAGCTGGCCGAGCCGCGCAGGACATAACCGACGGACCTGTGAAGCTTTACAGGAGGCAGAGGCTTAGATCGCTGGACGACAGAGTTGTTCACCGTGTGCACAGACAGGGTTAACGTCGGTATGAACAACAGAATTGTGCCAAAACTCCGGGTGTTAATGGAAGAGTTTGGAATACGACAGAGGTGGTAGAAGTACTCAGATCTTGTGTAGGAATACTCTGTTACAGTAAAAGTCCTGCATTCAAAATGTTACTTGAAGGTGGGGTATGTAATTTATTTCAGAAACACTTTTTGTTATATTCCATGGAATGCTCTTAACATCCCGATAGCAATGAATATCTTAAGTGCTTTGACAATAAATACATTAAAAAAATTAATCTGTGGAAGCCGTAGTACTGTAAAAAGTACGACCAATCATTTTAGCCGGCTTGTGCACAGCCTTCCATCTGTGCACAAACTTATCTCGTGCCCTCATTGGTCATGTGTGCGTGTGTGTGTGTTGGAGGAGGGGCTCTGTAAGGAAGTGGCAGATTTTCTCTGGTTGTGTATTTTCAAATTCTAGCGATCTCGAGCTGGTTTCTCAAAAATTACCTACCCTACCTTTAAGTAAAATTTGAAAAGCATTATCAAAATATAGTTGAAGTACCAAAAGTAAAGTAGTCATTGTGCAGATTGGTCCATTTCAGAATAATATATATGATATGTTTTATAATGATTGATCATGAAAGTGTTCTCAAAGCTGGTAAAGGTGCAGCTAGTTTGAATGACTTTGTATACTGCAGGGTAGCTTGTGAATTTACTCCAGGTGGAACTAAAGTCTGATTTAACACTTGATTAGATTTCACATCATTCATCCACATCTGTAAAGTAACTAAAGGGATTACATACATGTAGTGGAGTAAAAGTACACCATTTACCTCTGAACTGTAGAGGAGTAGAAGTACAAAGTAGCATCAAAGTCAAGTAAAGTACAAATATCTCAAAATTGTACTTAAGTACAGTACTTGAATAAGTGTACTTAGTAACTTCCCACATTTGAAATCAGATATGACTTCAAGTCATGTGATCATTTCTTAGTATTTGATCCTTCAACTTGGCCTCAGGAAATGCAAGGACTTCACAGTTTTGGAGAAAGCAAATCGGAGGCTTAAAAAGAGACAGGGAGGTGCATCTTCATCATCTTCATCATCTAGCATGCAAGAAGTGTAAATAGAGGACAGTGAAGGAGACACTGAGGAGGACCACGCTTTGTGTGGGGTGAGTACCAAACACTGTCTCCTGGTACTCATCTGAGTAACTCATCTGTGCACCCCTGAATATAATACATTAACCGTGCTTTACCTGAACCTCATCATGACACTAGAGGACGGCAGGATTGTCATTTCCCGTGTTCAGTGAATGCAATTATTATGTAAAAGATTATTTCGAAGGCACACCTTCATATGATCATTATAGATATAAAAGAAATAAGAGAATAAAGGAAAAACAGGTATGAAATACTATATGGCAGTAAAACAAGAATAGAGTTTAAAAGGGTAGTGATTAGTAAAACATCCATAAAGAAAAAGAAAATCTGTTTAGAGTTCTGTTTCATATGGGTGTTGAGAGAGGTATCCATAGATCTCTTCATGTTGCTCTCAAAGTGCACCAGATTGATGCTTTTAACTTCAATATTTAAAAATAAATCTTTCCGGGCGAGCATGCCCCCTGACCCCCCTAGAGGAGGTGAGGACCCCCCTAGAGGAGGTGAGGACCCCCCTAGAGGAGGTGAGGTCCACACACCACCTATAAAAACAGCCCTTTACCCCTGCTTACACCTATATGTGAGCTGATTATCGAGCCTTCACTGTAACAGTCGCGGGCGTACTGTGTGTGTGCGTGTGGGGAGTGTTGCAGTAGAACATTCCACTGTAGCGCCCGGTACCTTAATGGGAAACCCTACATGTTTGAGCACCCTCTATGAAACGTCAAGCTACCCCACAATACCCCCAAAAGAAAATATCTGGCGCCACTGTGCTCTAAGCCCCAGATGTTTCCAGGTCCAGGAAACTCCCCTGCGAAGTACTACCAACACATCAGCTGCCCGACGCGCGGCGGAAACATACTGGACCATGTTTATTCCCCTTTTCGAAATAGATATAAGGCTCTCCCTCGCCCTCCCTTCGGCACATCAGACCACATCTCACTGCTGCTGCTGCCTGCTCACAAGCAGAAACTTCAAAGGGACAGACCGGTAACAAGGACAGTACAGCGATGGAGCGAGGAGGCACCAAGATGTCAGGGTTTCGACCTCTCTGTACGCCGTCTCGTCGCCGTCGGTGATCAGGCCGATGACGGTCGTGCTGTCAGCAAACTTCACGATGGTGTTGGAGCTGTGTGTGGCCACGCAGTCGTGTGTGAGTCGTATTTGACCCATCCCAGTTTTAGGAGCGTGCTGCTTTTCTATTCAGGTACAGTGAATTCAGTGTGGAGGACAGTGCATGGCCACTTTGTAACACACAAGTCCAGATTACTGTAATTATGTGTTCACATATTCATATTTCTGCCAACAAATCTCCTAATATTTTACACAAATCACTAAGATGATGCAGATCTTAGGCAGTCTCTGACTCAGCAGTTCTGAGGGTCTACAGCTGAGCCCAGCTGACTGCCAGCTAGTAAATCAAGCTGACGAGAGCGCTGGGACTAACACAGGAAAGTTGTGAAAGATAAAACCAGAACAATACATTGAAAAATATTATTAATAATCACTCAGTGGACTAATGAGGGTTAATCATGTACACCTTAATGTGATTACAGGACAATACGAATAAACAGTGAGTCACCCTTCTACTATTAGGGACAATACTGCAAACACCAGGCTGTAGCACATGTCAGTGCTTGGAGGAGATTTTCTTAAAGTATAAAGAATGTTTCTACGCAGCAACTCTCTTTCAACTCCTCCACTCTCCTACCCCTCCTGTCTTCTATGTACGTAGTCTTCATATTTATCCTCCTCCTCCTCCTTCATGTTGCTCTTCCTTCTGACAGACAGGTTTTTAGTGACAGACAGGTGCTGTCTCCAAACCAGCAAAACAAATCAGCAGCCAGCAGTGATGTGTGAGTGAGTGTGTGTGTGTGTGTGTGTGTGTGTGGTGTGTGTGTGTGGTGTGTGTGTGTGTGTGTGTGTGTGTGTGTGTGTCGCTTCAATCCGCAGCGAGCCGCGACCCTCCGCCTGCAGACGTCTTCAAAGCGCCTGCAGGAGACGGCTTAATGGAATTCAGCTCAATCTCACCTGTTTGATATGGAGAGAGGTGGAGCAGCCTTTGAGATTCACTCTCAGTGTTTCTGCATAGCATTCCATCACTCTGCTTCAATGCCAGTAGCATTTGATGCAGTCATGATTAGAATTTATTTCTGTTATTGTTTTAGGTAAAATGATGACTAAATAAATCATCATCTGAACAAAACGCACTGCAACATGTTTTTGGAGGATGACTCACTTTGGCCCACTTTAGCTGTGTGGCCCCTGGCTCAACACGTCCCCTCAGCTGGGAGAGGTGTTCGCTGCTGAAGCTAGCGCTGCCTCTCTTTCTCTCACTGTCAGCAGAATGAATGATGCTCACTTTGATGCAGAAACCCTGTGGAATCATTCAGAAGCCACTACAGTGAGCATCCAATTATTACACTTTGAAATATTCATATTCTCAAGGATTTACAGGGGCATACAAATACCGAAAAAGTGCATTTAAATCGACAATTATATTTCATTTATCACATTGTTCTGCTGCAGATCTGTGAATAGAAAGTATTCTATAGTGACCCTTAGAGTGATTTTCACCAAACACTTGAAATAGGTGTATGTATTAAAGGTGTCCTGAGAGTCCAACAAAAACTATAACAAACTATAAACTATTATCATAACTGGCTGGTTGGTTTTGTTCACAGCTTCAGTTAGATTTTTCAACGTCTCGCTTTCTCATAATAATTGTTCCACTTTAGTCTCCTCCTCTTTCATTTCATTACTCTTACTCTCTCTAACATTAAAATCCCTTGCTCTGCATTAACAATCCACAAAGAGGAGGGGGAGATGAGAGACGATAGGACAATATTTATCTTCTCTGCTCTCATAGTGCTGCTGTCTCTATCGATCGCAGCCAGGGGAAGGTCATCTATAGTGTGTGTGTGTGTGTGTGTGTGTGTGTGTGTGTGTGTGTGTGTGTGTGTGTGTGTGTGTGTGTGTGTGTGTGTGTGTGTGTGTGTGTGTGTGTGTGTGTGTGTGTGTGTGTGTGTGTGTGTGTGTGTGTGTGTGTGTCCTTGCTAATCGATTGGTGAGAGATTTTAGGTTTTGTACCTTACAGACTTTGCCAGAATATGCCACAATGCTGTGTGTGTATCAGTGTGCATGTGTATCAGTGTGAATGTGTATCAGTGTGAATGTGTATCAGTGTGAATGTGTGTATAGGTGTGTGTTGTCAATTCAAACATTGATCCCTATCCCATCAGCCCCTTCATCATCACTCAGAAGGAGAAGTGAGTCTGAAGAGTAGAAACAAGTAGAAGCCAGAGCAGCGAGTTCATCTGACTTATTTTCATAGTCTGGATATCACTTGTAATCTGTTCCCATCCCATCATTTAATAGAGATAACACCCATGGACACACACAAATATTCTCTCTCTCACTTACATTTGTCTTGGTGGTTTTGTTTGAGAAAGAATTTGCTGTATATTGAGCGCTTCTATTGACATCAGTGTGTGTGTGTGTGTGTGTGTGTGTGTGTGTGTGTGTGTGTGTGTGTGTGTGTGTGTGTGTGTGTGTGTGTGTGTGTGTGGATGTGTGCAGGTGTGTATGTGTGTGTGTGGTGGTGTGTGGTGTGTGTGTGTGTGTGTGTGTGTGGTGTGTGTGTGTGTGTGTGTGGATGTGTGCAGGTGTGTATGCGTGTGTGTGTGTGTGTGTGTGTGTGTGTGTGTGTGTGTGTGTGTGTGTGTGTGTGTGTGTGTGTGTGTGTGTGTGTGTGTGTGTGTGTGCAGGTGTGTATGCGTGTGTGCATGTGTGTGCAGGTGTGTGTGTGCGTGTATGGAGCTCGTCCCAATGGTTATAGTTATGTTCTCTGTATTTATATGTTTGTGTTATGTGTAACGTTGCTGCCTTCTTGGCCAGGTCAGCATTGAAAATGAGATTTTATCTCAATGTTTTTATCTGGTTAAATAAAGGTTAAATAAAAAAAATAGAAATGGAATCAGTAAAAGACCTTAAATGAGAAGGGGATCTAAAATGGTTCATTTAAAAGTGATTCTAGTTCTGTTAGTTAAAACCATGCATAAAATACATTTAAAAGTGAAAGTGCAAGTATTAAAACACAAGTGCAATAATAAAATAAGTAGAATTAAAACAATCTCCCCAATAATCAAAATTAATTAATTGATTATTAATAATTTAAAAAGTAAAAGGAGTGCTATAATTAAACTAATGATAATCAAAAGAGGGAAGCACACCGGGTTAGTCAAATGGTGTAAAATGAACTAGATGTCACTGGAAAATAAAACCCACTAAGATCAAAGTCGGGTAAGTTTAAAAGATTCCAAAGGACAGGTGTTTAGTTTGCTCTGTTCATTTCAAAAGGTGGCAGGTCGGTGAAGAGTGTCTCTCTGCGGGGGGTTTCTGGCCTCCAGGTAATAAAATAAATTAAAATAAATAAATAAAAGGATCGCTCCTCATGTGGCTTTGATTACAATCATAAGGTAAAAACATGCACATATATACATTAAAGGGATAAAACATGTAATAAGTGATAAAAACATCAATATAAACACCATTAAGATAAATAAGATAGTAAAACATGCGTTAAAAATGGAGCACACCAGTAAAAAAAGTCCAGATGAGGAGGATCTAAAAATCTCTATAAATAATTAATAAATATAAGTGCTTTGATAAAAGACGTGGAGGGTGGATTCAAACAGGCTGACACACCCGCAGAGAAGGAGATTCAAATCACCGATCTGCAGGGGAGAGAAACTGGGGGGAGAGGAGATCATACAGGTTGTTGAGGTTATTAAAACATGTTTGAGTGGTGGGAGGCGGACCCATCAGTTGTACTTTTCATTTAATCCGCCCGGGTCAATGGTGCCCAGGCGATGGATCCACCTCCGCTCCGCCGCTCGCCTCTGACCCGTGCTCCAGCAGCTGCTGCTCTCCAGGCCCATAGACTGCACGAGGCCATGGAGTTTGAAATGGTTGTATAAAACGCTCGTGCCGTCCCCGTCTCTGATTCTGTATCGGTGTTGTTTTATTCTGAGGCTGATCTCATTGCGCGTTTCCCCCACATAGAGTCTGTGGCAGGCCTTGCACCTAATTGAATAGATAGCGATTTTTGTGTTAGGTGTACCCTGGTGGTGAGTGTCTTGCTAAGGTAAAGGGTAAGGTTAAGGGTAAGGTTAAGGGTAAGGGTTAGGGTTAGGCATGTCTTGGTTATGGTTAAGGTCAGGATAAGTCAATGTAATGTCCCCTGAAGTGATGTATACATGGTATGTGTGTGTCTGTGTGTGATGGGCCACTCCAGGAATGAAGAGGTCTGGCATCGTCAAGGACACACACACACACACACACACACACACACACACACACACACACACACACACACACACACACACACACACACACACACACACACACACACACACACACACACACACACACACACACACACACACACACTTCTCATGGGAATGTCTGATTGGCCGCTGTGAGCCTACTGAGGATGACAGAGTTTGTTGTGATACGTAAAGTATGGTCAGGGCTGGGAGGGATATTTTAAAAATGTAATCCGTTACAATTAGTAGTTACCTGTACAACAATGTAATCGATAACCTAATGTGAGTATCACAATACAAAAGTAATGTAACCTGATTACTTACGGTTACCTTTGGATTACCTCAATATTAACTGCAATGCACATAAAGACAAGCGAAAATGATTATTAATAAGATGTTTTTTAGACAATAGAACAATGTGACCTTAGAGAAGAAGAAACCAAGATATTTAGGATATGTGTAATCTGAAACGACAGAATAGTAGTTTATAAATGTTTAAGTTAAATAGATTCATTAAAAGCAAACTGTTATCAAACACAACCGTTCTTCTGTGTGGAGAGGTATCGGAGCGAATTGGCTGCCATGTTTTACGGCTCCAGGCAGCTGTTGGGGTTTGTTGCATTGCTCAGCAGCACCAAGGAGTTAAACTAGCACCTCTCCAGCTACTAGTCCACACTATGTACTTTGGTCCATACAGGACTTGAACCAGCAAACACTTGGTTCCCATGCCAAAGCCCTACAGACTAAGCCACTGCTGCTGAAGTAGGTCTATGTTCTGCTCTGGATGAATTTAATGTAGATGAACAAAAACTTGTAAGCCGTCAGATCTTTACCACAGCTGTAATGGCAACAGTTCAGGGAAGTTGGATCATTGAAACGTTTTTACTGGTGTCATATTTGCTCTAAGTCCTTATTGTGTTTCCCTTAATGCCCAAATGCACAGAAAGCATGGCAGCCCGTTTTATAACGCTTTGAAACCTTAAAGCTTTGATGCCTCTCTGTGATCTTGTTTAGATTTGTAGCATCACATGAAGAACCAGGGACCGGTGCAGATGTCTTCAGAAGCCTCAGAACCTGTTTAGAAGCTACAAAGCTGTGATTATATTGTCCTGATGACATGATTTTATCAAAGAGTATTAATAACAACACTACTTCTGTCACTTTGAATGAACGTCGCACCGACAGTAGGTCACAGCCACATAGCAAAATAAAACACGGCACCAGGAAGCTTCACTCTGTAAAAGGACAGCTCGTCTGTCTAGTGGATCGCATGACACCAATTTCACACAGTCTAAGTCTTTCATTCATATCAATAATTGAAAAGATAAGTTGTTAAGGGGTTTCTGTAAGATACCAAAATGTTGCCTGAATAGTGAAACTTGTTTAAACCACTGCTGTGTCACCTGACAACACGCTGACTTCCCCACCCTAGTTATTCCTTATTTCAGGCCTCTAAACAAAAACACATACAAAAAGACTTCCGGACGAGGGAACAGGAAGTGCTAAACTTATTTACCTGTCCCTGGTACTTGTTCCCCCTGAACTCTTTAGTCCCTCGAACTGTCCTGTTAGATCACGTTCTCACCGGAATAAGTCCCTGAGGGAGGATTAGGAAAATGAAACCGCTGACGTCACTTCTTCTTCTTCTGCTTTGGGTTCACAAAACTTTTCGGAGTTTTACGGGGCGTGGTTTGCAATTCGCCCAGCCAATCAGAAATTGTTAGTGTGGTCGACACACCCACGAACCATTTCCTCTTCAGGAAAGTACTGCCTCTCTAGAAGGGACTATCTGGGGGTGAAAAGGTTCGCGCGAACTAGGGACTAGTTCCAGATCCTTTTTGGTGTGAAACCAAATCTCCCCCTAAATACTAACATAAAATACACATTCTGGTACTCTCTTGAGAAGAAAAATAAATACATCTATCACTACACATTTAAAAAAATGAATGCCATTTTAATTTTTTGTGACTTTGTTCTGAAAGCTGAACCTGCTGCTCCTCTCAGAGAAGAGGGAAGAGGCTGTGTGAATTACTTTACATTGTGGATAAGGGTGGATAGCCCCCATTGTTCTGTGTGTCAAAATGAAAGACAGCCCACACACCTATCAATCATCAAACCGTGGGGTCTTATTTCATTACGTGTTGATTTCTATCAACAAGTAATGTTGTATCGATGTATATAGAGGTGTACTACAGCAAAAGTATTCTCCGTCGGGACTTCCTGCAACAACACCACGCCGTTATCGTGATTCTGATTGGCCAGAAGACATTATCAAAGATGTTCTATTGAGAAGACGATCACTACGTGACAAAAGTTTTCAAAACCGTTTCTAGTCTTCGGTATTTCCAGACAAGTGGCTACTGAAATCAATCTTACTAACTGCTGTCTGTGCAATTTACTCCGCGGACTTTATTTTGCTTACTTTAACATCATTTTTCATGGTGGGGCTAAGGTGGGGCTAAGCCATTTCTTGGTATGGCTGTAGCCTACCCCAGCCATACCCTGGCCACTGTTGTCAGTGCACTGTGTTTTGTCCTTTTCCAGTGCATTCTTTTAAATAACAAACACACACCCACACACACACGTAGAAATCCCATTTGTTGTAGGAACCTCAGATCTAAAACCAAACACCCCAAAAGATCATTCAGGCAGCAGAAACAATATAAATGCAGAACAGCTTGTAGAAAATGGAGAGAGTGATGGGAGGAATTGAGGTTGTGTGTGTGTGTGTGTGTGTGCGTGCGTGCGTGCGTGTGTGCGTGCATGCGTGTGTGTGTGTGTGCGTGCACGGAGGTATCATCGGTCTCCTGGCAGACTGCAGTGTTATTTTCTGCACTTATTTAGATTGTTTTCTAGCTCTTCTTCTGTGGTGTCTGACTCTATTATTTAGCCTACCTGTCTGTTTTCGGCAGAGAGTGACGCTTTACTGCTCAGCGCCGGCTTGGCTCCTGGGCCGGGTCACCGAGCAGGAACGAGTCTGCCCTTCACACCTTGAAATCTCATCTCCCAGAGACGAAAGGAAGCGTGATAACACTCCTCTGTTTCCATCCATCCTGCTTTCTTCCAGTTCCTCCTAATACTGTCCTCTACCTCTATCTGGAGCTCTGGATGCTCTGTCTCTTTCTTTGGCCATGCTGCTTTTCTTTTTCTTCTCCACCTTCTTTTATACCCCTCTTTATCCTCCTCCTATCTATATTTATTAATCATGTCATAACACGTCATAACGAGATATGAGTGTGTGTGTGTGTGTGTGTGTGTGTGTGTGTGTGTGTGTGTGTGTGTGTGTGTGTGTGTGTGTGTGTGTGTGTGTGTGTTCAGTGAAGCTTTATTGATATGTACCGACATGTCACAAGCATTTAGACTCTGTATCAAGTCACAACCTTTGACCCCGAGGATAGATTGGATTTCTCTCAGCTTATGATGGAGGAGAGGAGAGGAGATGGAGGAGAGGAGATGGAGGAGAGGAGATGGAGGAGAGGAGATGGAGGAGAGGAGATGGAGGAGGGGAGATGGAGGAGGAGTTGTGAGGACAGTTGATGGTGTCATGGTTTCAGATGGTCACTAACCTGTTGGTGTGGAGCCGCTGTAAACACTGTGCTCTGCAGCAGCATGGTGGCCTCTTAAAGCCACTGCTGATCACCCTCAC
Organism: Trematomus bernacchii; assembly: GCF_902827165.1. Lineage (NCBI taxonomy): Eukaryota > Metazoa > Chordata > Actinopteri > Perciformes > Nototheniidae > Trematomus > Trematomus bernacchii. The sequence goes on along the minus strand of NW_022988058.1, from coordinate 21,583 downwards.
TCTCCGGGAACTCCAGGCCTTTCTCAATCTGCGTTCTTCTCAGTCCTTGAGTTCAATCATTTATTAATGAGCACATGACCCAGGGGGGGAAAGGCTTTCGGTGTCAAACATCATCATCAAACAGAGGCTCAGACTCAGTCTAACACAAAATACATAAGAATACCTTCTAGTGAACTTGTGAATTGTCGGCAATCACAACCCAAAGACTTACATTATTCAAAATCCTCTGTTGGCCGACAACAGACAATTTTCACTGCGTATTTTACCAAGAGTCTTTTGGCAGTTGATTTGTTTAACCCAATTTATTGTGGATGCTAATTTTTCTAACTAATGCTCATGTGTCTTTTGGGTAGCTACCTCTGTGCACCCTTGACTCCTTATGAAGTCTTCTCATACAGATATAGTGTTATTGAAAACAGTTTTAGGTTACAGATGTATTGGTTTTATAACAATGAACATTTTTGCAAAAAACGGATTTTGCAAGTTTGTTGAACTGAAGTTCAACTTTCCAAGTTGGAACTCCCAAAGAAAGCAAGTTTAAAATGTAGTCAATATTGAGAAAGGACTAAACTTTTCCGTCTCATGAGGTTCCTCAGAGCTCCACTCTGATTGGTTCTACTCTATGCACTGTCAAATGCATCTGTCAAAAGAGTTCATGAAGACTCAGACGAAGGAGAGAAAGCAGGCAGGGAGAACTGAAAGGAAGGAAGGGGAACTGAACCGCAACAGAATTCAAGCATATGTTTATATAATCATAGGTGCAGATTAATAGTAAAATCCGTAAAGTATCAGGTGATCGTATATACGGATCAACAACAAAACTATGACATTGTAAACAAGCCCTAAACTGGTCTAATGAGTATCCGCTGTCACACAAGATTAGAGATCATGGCTGTTCTATTTACTTTATATTTGGTTTGTTTTTTGGCCCAGAAACTTGACATTAGTTGGGCAAACATAATCATCCTGATATCACACTTTGAGTTTCTGTCCTAGAGTTCATGGTGGACAAAAAGAGAAATGTTTCAAGTTGTGCCAGTGTCCTCATGATGATAGGGATGTGTTTACTGATGCAGCTGTACACGCTGTGTGGACATACTCTGCTACAAGTGAAAGTCCTGCATTCAAAATGTTACTGAAGTCAAAGTACAAAAGTATTAGCAGCAAAATATACTTAAGTACCAGATCTAAAGGTACTCATTATCCAAAGTGGCAATTTTTTTAATAAAACATACTATATCACTGGAGTTTAATTAGTGATGAATTTATGTGTCTATTCTTTTAATCTGTCAGTTGGTAAAGGATGAGATAACAATAATACATGTTTATAGAGCCAGATATCTCCATCCATAATAGTAGATCATAATGTGTTATTTGTATAAACGATAATAAAATCAACCTGCAAAAGTAACTAGTAATACAAGTTTTCAAATGTAGTGAGTCAAAAGTACAATATAAGCTTGCAAAATGTAGTTGAGTAAAAGTATAAAGTAGCATTAAATGAAAATACTCAAGTGAAGTTCATTTACCTACTTAAGTACAGTACAGAACATTTACTTAGCTACTTTTGCACATGTACAGACTATAATCAATGACAGCCGAGCTCACACATTGTGGTCACACCAGAATGCAAGAGTGTCAAATGTTGCACCCATTGATAAAGCAGGGGGGGGGGGGTCACCAGGATCCCTCAGTCTGTTCTGGTCCCGCAGGCTGGGGGCTCACACACTTAGGCCCCGTCCACACGGAGACGAAACGGAGACAAAAACTCAAACGAACCGAAGTCGATATCTAAAAAGTCTTCCGTCCACACGGAAACGGCTCAAGAAACGTGCCCGTCCACACGAAAACGCTCGAAAAACGCTGGAGACGCTGTAGTACATATACTGTAAGTGGCGCTTTACTTCCACCTCAAAATACACTAAAAGCAGCGAATAAGACCCCCCGAGCATGGTTGCCATGGTTGCCTGGTTGCCCTTCTGGTTATTCTCCGCGGTGGATTTAGCAACATGTAGTTCATGTAGTTCTCCATGTCCACTGGCGGGTGACGCGGGGGTGAGCAGGAGAGGTGGGGCTTGATATTGAGAAAGAACATGTTTTTATTAACCACACAGCTTCGGGTCTTCCAAGACCCGACCGGACAAAAAGACGTGTTGCAGGCACGAAACATACTACCAATAGAAATACATTGCTTTTAAAATCGTTCTGTGTGAAAATCGTGTTGGTGAACACGAATCAATAAATTAAATGTCGTGACTATAACACGAAATACCGTGAGACTGGGTTGTATATACTGTATGTGCCATTGAATGTTTTGCAGCACAATAAGACATTTGTGAAGCCTTTGTAACGGAGAAATTACCTAATAAACAGTTTTTTAATGTTAGGAATCTTTGCTATTAATGGTGACCTGACAACAAAAACAAACAGTCAATCATTGTTGCTGATGGTTGTGGTAGAGGAGCTGTAGAAGTTGCACTAACATCTGTAGCATGGTCAGTAGCGTTTGGAGCACGAACGCAACCCTGTGATCCGCCATTGTTGTTGTTGTTGGCGAAACGCATCAGCAATGACGCGGGTGACGCGGGGGTGAGCAGGAGAGGTGGGGAGAGGCGGGGCTATGATCGTATAGGGCGTACACACGGAGCCGTAAGCGTTTTGTCCTCAGACCTACCCACTTTGGGAGCCGTTATCAAAGTGTATCGGTTTCGGGCTCTGAATCCGCGTTTCCGTTTCAGCCTCCTGTGGACGAACCGTCTAAACCAGGGGTGCCCAACCTTTTTTGAACCGAGAGCTACTTTTAAAGTTGCCAGTCTGCAGAGATCTACCAGTCCAAATAGAGAGGCGTAGCCATTACTGACAGCCTACTACTAGGTAAATACACACTTCTACTTGTATAAAACTGACCTTTGTACGATTAATACTTCATAAAATACTGCAGATCCTTTATCTTACCTCTTTCTAATCTACACACATACAAGTATGTAACTGAAGTTACACAACAGTGTTGTTGATACAGAGTTGGAGTTTATTCACACGTCACAAACTACAGTGGGTAATGTTTTCAAGAAACATTGAACAGTGCTGTCACATATGATACAGGGAAAAAAGAAAAGACTCTGAACCCTTTCTTTGTCATTATATAAAAATAGTGTTGCTACAAAAGTATAAATTAGGCTTACTAATAAGACAACTCAGATCTGAAGCTACACAGGAATCTGCTGCCAAAGTGCAATAAAAAGACTAAATTAATAGAATCAAACCCTTTTTTTGTTGCATTTTAGTATATAGTATAAAAAGAAATGCCTTTAAAATAGGATGCAAGCAACACTAGTTTCTTAACCTGAATTGATAATAGACTATAATCAATTTAAGTTTGCATTCTTATACCATTTTGTACAATAATTATAATGAATAAGTTCAAACAAACTCAAATTTACAGCTGATTAATAACGGTATCTAACGTTTTTATTATATCAAAAACCTGTTGAAATGCTACTGTTATTTTTACTGTCCCCAAAAAGCGCGTCGGCAGCCTCCAGGAATGCTTCTTTCACAACTTCGCCATCTTTGAAAGACTTCATGTGTTTCGCAAGAACGTGACTGACACGATAAGATGCTATGGTAGCAGCCTTGCTCTTGTTGTTGGGCCTGGAGAAAATGCACTGTTGAGGAACCTGCGACCCAAGTTTTTCATTCATTGCATAACTACACCGTAGTTGTGTATATGATATGTCAATAAACCTTAGAAAATCTTGAAATCTTGAAAGGGATGTGCAAAATAGTCATTATATACAGTCTTTAATTAACTATTAGTAGAGAATAACGACGAGTAAAGAATATACTTTATAGGGATTTTATTAATATCTAATAATAAATTATAAAATGCAATAACATGCTTTAACCAGTAGGTGTCCCTTTCTATCAGCTGTGCACCGTTATGGCGTAAATACAGCCTATCCACCAATTGGATCAAATATAAAAGTCAGCCGAATTAGTGTTGATACTGCAAGGAGACGTATTGTATGAAAAGAAATGTAACATGTTGTTTAATTGCTTATATATTTAAGATCCACGTCAAGTTTTCAGTTTTGGCGGCAGTTCCTGTTTGTCTAGAAGTCTTGTCATCAGGGCTCTATAAATAGAGTTAACTACGGCAGATATGTCATATTTAATGCAGCCGAAACGTGTATTACAATGCCGTTATGTGATGACTTTCAAAGAGAAAAGCAAGCACACTCGGAATAATGTATTATTTTCTTTCTTTTTTTTAAAAATGTTTTTCGGATTTCATATCGCATAAACACCATATCCCAACGTGCATTGCGGCTAAACAATCCAATCACCGAGCTTAAACCATAGCTGAGGATCTTGGGTAATCAGTTCAGTGGGTGTGTATCAGTTTCCGGTTATTTTATTTTGAAATTCAGTTCCTGACGGACGCCAAAAAAGCCAGAGATTATAGAATTAAACAAATAAATAAAAACAAGGATAATTGTGTGTTATTGTTGAGTAAATAACTGTGTGTTATTTAGAAAAGAATAACAAATTAGAAGGAAAAAAAGATTTAAAAAATACAGATTTCAGTATTCTGAGCCTCTGAGCTCCATTTCTTTTCCTCATGGACGGCAAAAAAAGTCCGACATTGTACGAGTTAAAATAAAAACAATAATCGTGGCTTGATATTGAGAAAGAACATGTTTTTATGAACCACACAGCTTCTGGTCTTCCAAGACCCGACCGGACAAAAAGACGTGTTGCAGGCACGAAACATACTACCAATAGAAATACATTGCTTTTAAAATCGTTCTGTGTGAAAATCGTGTTAGTGAACACGAATCAATAGATTAAATGTCGTGACTATAACACGAAATACCGTGAGACTGGGTTGTATATACTGTATGTGCCATTGAATGTTTTGCAGCACAATAAGACATTTGTGAAGCCTTTGTAACGGAGAAATTACCTAATAAACAGTTTTTTAATGTTAGGAATCTTTGCTATTAATGGTGACCTGACAACAAAAACAAACAGTCAATCATTGTGCACCATCCGTTGTTAAAGGTTTTAATTTTGTATATATATTTATATCATAGCAAAATTCTTATTAACTTTCAGGCTGAAGATGTGTTAATACCAGATGTCAATGTGCAACTAGAAAATGCATTTCCTGCAGAAAATGCGTGCGAATGCTGTAAACTGTGAACATTTGTTGCTGAATTTAGCTGAAAATGCAGAAAAAGCTGAATATGTTATTAGCTGAATGGTCTCTGTAGCTGCTTTTAGCTACAGAGACCAAGTCAGTGTGTTGCTGAACTTAGCGGAGAAATGCAGAAAAGTGAAATGTTTTGAATCAAATTGTTACGGCTCAAATGCATTGCAATGACTTTGTTGGAAACTTGGAAGTGAAATGTTAAACTGGAAGAGTAGGAAAAATAGTGAAGAAGCTTAATATTTAAAAGAAAAGGTTTAAAAAAGGTATAAACAACAACATGTATAGCCTTGATGTCCTGAAATAGCTGAATAATGTAATAGTTGAATGGTTTCTGCAGCTGAAAGTAGGCTGAAGGAGTTACATATCAGATGTAAGTACTGTAGTAGTGAATGAATGTGTATTAAGAAGAGAAAAGAAAGTAAAAAGGCTTGGGAAAGCAGCAGAATATTTTGACTGCAGACCTTTTGACTAAAACCATACGTCACCAATAATGTATAAAATAACATAAAATATGTGGAACATGTTGAAGTCAGTATGAAGTCTCCATCAGACAGAAAAGAATAGGCTGAGACAGTCTGTTAAAGTCCAGTCTGTTTGTCAGTGTTTGTTTCTGTGCTGAGCACCTAATCATAACAAATAATCATAACACCTGTGTGAGGCCAGAGATCAAAGGTTTCCATGGTGATGTGCAGTAATCAGTGAGAGGAGAGCCTTTCCATTGGTCTGAATGAGAGATAAACCTCTTACATTTGAACGTTTTGTTGAAGAACCGTAGCAGATATCGGTGAAATTTCAACCCGTGAAGCGTCTTGGGATCCTGATGAGCGTCTGAAGTGTGCTTTTTGTGTACTTTCGGGTCAATAATGTGGCCTTTTTGGCAGATTAACTAAAGGTGTGCGGCTGCTGTGAAGAAAGAGCAGGCTGTTTACAACAGGCCTTAACCTGTTAAGCCCGAGAGACCCCGGTACCGGGGTACTGCCGCAACATCTTGCAGGAAACAGTGTCTGAGGGCATGTTCATTTAATAAAACTATGAATGTTTTATATCCATGTAACGGGAAGAAACTCATCTAACTGATCTTTTTTTTTTTTTTTTCAAAGAAAACCCACAATGCTAACACTGAGCCTCTGAATTAGCAACGAGCGAAAATGCTAACACCTTACTGCACCGAAAATCACTCACAAAACCTTATTATTTATCTTTTCACCACATACAACACATCGATTCACATCGTGAGGTGACACAGAATCGTTTGACACCGACATTACCACTGAATTATACGTATTTGCGACGTTATAAGCAAAAATGGACATCAAAACAGGTGACGCTAGGTAGCTAAAAATGCTAAAATGTTTACCTTGGCTCTGTAGTCTCTCCAAAGTGGTCTTGAATGGCATTAAAACGATAAAAACGCTGCTGAAGTTAATCCATAGGTTAATCCAATGTGTCTGTGTCCCTTTGAAATGATTTCTGATAATCCATAAGGAATAAAACTGCTTTTCCGTTTCCAGATGTCAAAGCTAGAGATAGGTTCACTCTGATGCAAAATTACATGCGCGAAGCCCTCACCTTTTCTCTTCACAACGTGTGTGTGTGTGTGTCCCCCTTCGATTCTATTGGCTCTAACGGTCAGAAAGAGGTGTCAACCATCAAAATCGAGCAAGGGGGGGCCAGAGATATGGAAAATCCACCCAAATGACCCCAGAAGTGGTTTCTTTTTGCTAAATCTCTCTAAAAGGTCAAATGTCACTTGTTTTGCATCAATCTTGATACAGGGTACTTATTATATGTTGTACTTTGGATTCCTAAAGCTTTTAGTCTACCTTACCATCATCCAAGGGTAGTTTTCACTATAAGTAAAACATATATCTTTTGGACGGACACTGTAATTTACAGTTTTTTACTATGTAAAATCTGAATTTTCTTTAAAATAAAAAACATCTATATTGATTCTGACTTTTCTACATCCAACTCACAGGTTTATCATTACTTTGAGAAAAAAGATTATTAATTCAACCCTTTTAGAAGGGAAGATATGGTCATTTGTTCTGGGAATGTCATTTTCGAGCCTGAGACCTGAAAAACAGGCTCAGGGCTTAACAGGTTAATGGAGACATGTTGAACGTTTTTGTCACTTCATGCCCTCAAGAGGCATTTTGTTTAATTATTTTGCTTAATTATATTTTATTTTCCAACCTAGGAGAGGTTTTCCTACGTTTTTCATGAAAAATGATGTCCAAGGAGTGTAGGGTTTGGGAATTATGGCAGGTTTAAAAAAAAGAAATTGGGCGAATTTCAAAAATCTGAATAGCTGAATGTCTTGTGATCATTTTAAAGTTGGAATGAAGTCTCTAGCTGAAAGTATGTGGAAGGAGAAGCATTTGGCGCACGGTGTAGTTAGAAGAGGATTTGAAAGTTCCTCCCATTGAGTTACATGTTAAAAAAAGAGTTTAAAAAGCTGAATATTTCAAAAAGTATAACATATTTTGAAAAGGTTGAAAGTTTCCCATCATGTGCTGAAAAGGCTGAATAGTTTGACATTTGAATGGTTTCTGTAGCTGCAAGTATGCTGAAGTTATTGAGAGCCAAAGCATTGGTTGAAATAAGAAGAAGAAGAAGAAGAAAAAGAAGAAGAGGTAGAGGAAGAATAAAGATTCGAAGAACTATAGTGGAATGCTGTGGTACAGCATTCACACTAATAACAGACTGCTGGTTGGGAGCGTTCAAAGTTCAGGGTTCTTCTTCATGTGTCTCTCATTTAGTCTTTTAGTGTTCATCGCACACTTTTCAAATGAACAAAATCTGAATGAAAAGAACATCTATTTGAATGTTTGAATGCATCCAGCAAGGCTGAGCTGGCAGTCATTAATGACATGCTCACATTATTCTGAGTTGTGCTATAATGTGAGCAGCAGTCTCCACAGTCAGGTCTGTGTTGATTGGTGACTGAAGCTTGAAATGCTCTGCTGCTTTTTCCTGCCTGTGATCTTCTTTACCACTCTTCTTCCTTATGTTCTTCCTTCTTGTCTTCCACGTCTCTTCCGTTATCTGCTCATTCCATTGTCATTTGCTCCTTTTGTTTTTGATTTGCTCTGCCGCCTGCACCGAACCCTCCACCCCCCCTCCCTGTCCCTGCTTCTCCTCCCTTCCCCTCTCCCTGGTTGAACTGTTGACAGAGGCCACGCCCACTCAATATAGCCCCGCCCACACTCCTCCACCCCTTCCTTCTGGCACCCCCTTGACTTACTCCTCCTCCTCTGATCCCCCACCAGTGTCCCCCAGCCCGGGCGTTGCCCTCCCCTCTGCCCCCCGCGACCTGGTCCCTGTCCTAGTGTCCAGCCGATTTGTGCGCCTCAGCTGGCGCCCCCCGGAGGAGAGCGGAGGAGCCGTGCAGACCTATGGAATTTATTACTCTCAAGACGGAGTCCAGAGGTAAGATGGGATTTTTTGTATTGGTCTCTGTTTGGTCAGATTCTCCCTCTCTGGCAGTGGTCCAGCCTGGAGGTCCAGACACCTCCAGGCTGGAGGTGTCAATTTTTCGGACTTCCTTTGAATTTAGGCATTTTGCTAGGAAATGAATTAGTTTTTTTTAAGTGTTTGGTCTTAGGGCAAAGTATTGAGTCTACTGAAGTTTTGACATGATGATGGTACCAGAATGAAAGTCAGGGGATAATCAAACTTATCACAACTCATCTTGAGGGGGACATTTTTTCCTGGTACTACATTTCACTGAAATCTACTCAATAGTGAGACTCGGGCTGCCCCCTAATAGTCGACTAATCACTAGTCGACTAATAAAGTCTTAATCGAGCAATTTTTAATTAGTCGAATATTTGAAAAAAAAATGTATATAAAAAACAAATAAAAATAAAGAAGCTCCATCCGTGCGCTGCATGTGCTATGACACGTCAGCTGGAAACCCTCAGACTTCATAAAGAGCTGTGCCTGGTCATTATGTTAATTTGGTCGGGCAGGAAATCCAAAGTGTCGATCTTTCTGAGCATGTAAAGGACATGTAGACTACGACGGCAAAAGGTCTCCTCCATATCCACATCATCAGAGCGCAGCTTCCTGAATGCCGGCTTCATAACAAAACACGGAGCTTAATTTTCCCGACAACGTGTGTTACTTTCTCAGACTCATTGGAAAACAGCAGCAGTGAGTCAGGCAGTAGCCTAGCTTTGTATCAACCAGTGGCGGCTGGTGGAAAATATTTTAGGTGGGGCTGTGGAAATGGTGACCAAACAATACTGGGGGGTCCAGGGGGATGCTCCCACGGTAAAAAAAAATGAGAAATGACCCCTTAAATTATGACTTCTGGTGATGTTAGAGGGGGGGGGGGAGGACAAATTGAGGCTTAAAAATATGAGAATACTGATCAATACCTCCATAATCTTCAGTGTGGTTAGCTATGAATCTTCCAAAACTTCGAAACACCTTGTCCTGGACATAGTTTCTACAGCATAAACTGTGCAACAGTACAGTAGGCCCACACAAACTGCAGAACACCGGGGCTTTGGGAACACTCAAATGATTTAATTCCCATTTAACCTGTTAAGGGGCTTTTTCCCCCCGTTTTTTTTCTCACGAAACTGTGTCTCAGGGCTTCTTAAAATGTAATAAACTATTCATGTGTCATACTCATTTAACGGGAAGAAGCTCAGCTAACTGATTATATGAACCATTTTTACCGAAATAAAACACAAGTTTCACAAGAAGCTAACCTTTTGCTAAATGAGCCCTGAGCGAAAAAATGCTAACGCACTCTAGGTATAAATCGACCGATATACTTATCGGATATACACAAACAAGCTTATGCTAACAAACTGAGATTCCACAGATTCTAGAAATATAAGTATCATCACTGAGCGATCAGAACTCGCGACAGGGGAAGCAAATATAGACATCACACGACGTAGCTTTAGGTAGCAAAACACGGAGATATGCTCACCTTTTGCTGTTATTCTGATCAAAAGTCGTGTTCAATGGCATTAAAACGAGAAAAACGCGGCTGAAGGTTAATCCATAGGTTAATCCAATGTGTCTGTCACTTTGAAACAATTATTGATGATCCATAATTCAATTTTTATGTCAAAAACTGAGTTTTCATATTAGCTGCTAATGATAGGTTCCAGAGTGTATGACAGCTCCCTGTTTTGTCTCCTTGGATACGAGTCAAAACAACTCACAGATTGTCTTGGGCCGGGCGCTGAAATTGTAGCCCTTGGACCATCAGATCTGACGACGCTGATTGGCTGAAATTAGGTTTCGGCGGCATAGTACTTTTCAGGTAGCAACAGTCAGCACTTGGTTGGCTGCTGCTGCACTTAGGGCTCTTTTCTTAGCGCCCAGACGAGAGAGGGTAATGATACACGGGCAAAGATTTCTGTGGCCAGGCAGGAAACACATGACTTATCAGTAACTTTAGACATCGTAACACAATTTTAAACGAGATTTTATTGTAGATTATTCATTTTTCTGATACCAATTATATAATATGTACCTTGTTTATTTATTTATCTAAAATGTGGGAAGAGGGGGGGGGGCGGTGCCCCTAGCGCCCCTATGGGCCGGCCACCACTGGTATCAACATATATAGACCTATAACACATGGGCGTAATTTCCACTGGGGACAGGGGGGACATGTCCCCCCCACTTTTCAAAATCCCATTTGTGTCCCCCCCACTTTTTAAATGTGTTTATTATTTTATTTTTTCGCAAGCGGTCATCGCCACGGAGGAGCGTCTGTGTGTGTGGCACGAGCGCATCTTGTCAGAGAGAGATAGAAAGAGAGAGAGTGACATAGAGAGTTACAGGGGTTGTTGTTAGCATTTGGTGCTAGCTCGGAGCTAACGGAGATTAGTAGCTGTTTCAACAATAAGGAGAGGGAGAGCTCTCTCCTGTCGGACTTTGAGAAAGAGAGAGGAGAGAGGAGAGAGGAGAGAGGAGAGAGGAGAGAGGAGAGAGGAGAGAGGAGAGAGAGAGAGAGTGAGAAAGTTCCGGGGGTTGTTGTTAGCATCTGGTGCTAGCTCGGAGCTAACGGAGATTAGTAGCTGTTTCAACAATAAGGAGAGGGAGAGCTCTCTCCTGTCGGACTTTAAGAAAGAGAGGAGAGAGGAGAGAGAGAGAGAGTGAGAAAGTTACGGGGGTTGTTGTTAGCATCTGGTGCTAGCTCGGAGCTAACGGAGATTAGAAGCTGTTTCAACAATAAGGAGAGGGAGAGCTCTCTCCTGGGGGACTGAGAGAGATCACGTCCGCTCAGTGAGCTAAAGGACTCTCTGAGGGATTAGATTGTAAACTTTAGTCTAAGTTATCTCAGTGGGTCTCAAACGGTTTGGTCATCTTTGTAAACAAATATTTCCATCTATGTAATATTAGTTGTATATAAAACAAGTTAATAAATCATTCCACTGTGTGCTATAGGTCAGTACAAAATCAAAAACACAGTTTTAAAGGGGAGTGATTAGTAAAATATGCATAAATAAAAAGAAAGGATGCAGACTAGGTAAAATACAGATAGGAGAGAGGAGTTGATCAAATATGTGTTATTGCTTGTGAGCATATTCTAATGGATTTTTGATTATTGAAATATATACAGTTCTGTTTCATATGAGTGTTGAGAGCTGTATCCATACATCTCTTAATGTATGTATTAACATACACTTTGCACCACATTGCATCAATCTGGTGCAAAGTGCATCAGATTGATGCTTTAACTTCAATGTAAAGAAATAAATCTTCTCGGGGTGCATGTCCCCGGACATGAGGTGAGTGATAGAGTGTCGTCTGATTGGTTGGGTGTTGAATAGGGAGGTTCCTAGAGGGAGATGCTACGAGAGAGCTGAAGGAGTCGGGTGAGAATAAGGATTTAACCAAGTTTTTTCATTGTTTTGGCGTGGTTACGGCCAACAGTAACCTGTGATCGTTATTAATAAACTCCTGGATAAAATACATACAAAACCTCCCTGTGTTCCTATAGTGAGACGCTACAGTATAACGGTGGTGTTTTCTCCTGGAGGACAAGGGAAGCCAGGCTTCCCCTGTTTTTTCGGACTGTAGTTATCATTTTAATAAAGAAAAAAAACACTTCATTTTGTTTCGGTAATTATTCTGTGCTGTGTGTTGCTGCCATCTCTCCCCCATTCTCATTGAGTATTTTACAAAGAGGGAAACAGCGCCCCTCTAGATGTTATGGTGAAACAGTATATTGCACTAACTGTTGCGAGAGGAGGCCAGCCGAAGGCTTCCCTTGGTGAAAAAAAATGGATGGATTGACCAATCAGATGAGGCTACCGTCATGCCCCTGCCAACCTGTGATTAATCAGGGCCATGCAAAGGGAAGGCAGAGGGTGGGTGGCTTCCCTTGGCATGGCCCTGACTAATCAACCACTAGTTTTTTACTTTTGGACTAAAGACTGAGCTAATTACAGAGACGAAGACTGCTGCTGCACTTGCTGTGTGTGAGAGGGAAGGGAAGAGAAGGTGGACTATCACATGCAATGTTTCTGCACTTAACTGAAGTCATGTGTTTCATACACGTAGCCTACTGATACTTTGATGTGAACGTACAACTTTAAAAGTCTCCTGATTTAGTTTGTGAATGAATGCTTATTTTTTATTCATGAAAATGCATGAATTAATAAGACGAGAGACTTTCAGCCGGAGAGTGCGTGCGGACCTGTCGGTTAGATAAAAGGCGTGTGCAAGTCCTGCGTCTGTATGATACAAATTTGTGTAAAACTATACCGGGCGCTGTAATAACTCATCTGGTTACGTTATTACATTGACCCCCCCCAAAAAAGGACATCGATTATTGGCTTCCTCAAATGTTTACCCCACGCCACGCTACTGCAGTATAATCATTCTGACCTCAGAAAACGATAAAGCTTTCATTTCATGAGAGGGATTTTTGCCGACACTCATATGTTCACTTTTTCTGTTTCCTCTGTAGTATTTATTTGATATGTTATGTGAAGCACAACGTACCATGCTGTTATAACAATGCTCTTTATCAGCCTTTGAAACTGAAACCATTTTGGGAGAAAAAAAAGAATAAAAAAAAGTATATATATTTATAATCATAATATATCATAAACGTGCGACGATTAGTCGACTAATCGCCTTAATTGACGACTATTGGTAGACTATAACATCATTTAGTCGAGGGCAGCCCTAAGTGAGACATTTCACATAAAAATCAAATGTGAGCCTTATGAGTTGAGCAAGAGGAAAAAAGTATCAGAAGCTTTTGAGTCTATGCGAGTTTACCGCCAGGCTCGAATCCACCTGGATTGGAAAGGTCTTACCTCTACTAACTCCTGTAGATCCAGGTTGAATCAAACTGTTTGAAGGCAGACGATATTCTAAATCCGTTTAAGCGATCCCGTAGGATTCTGGTATCTTTAATGAAGTGTGGCTCAACCTAAGTGTGAATTAGGCAGACGTACAACCTTACCACACAGATTTAGTAACTTTGTCCTAATCCAAGTGGGTGGGATGATTTAATTTAGAGGAATGGTTCACACTTCTTTATGCATGGCATGGACTTAAATGTGTGTGAACCATAATACTGTAAAACAGGAAGCTCCCTGTTGTGGAATCATAAAAGCACAAAAGACATAACAATATGTTCAAGACAGCATTTCTTCCCTTTGATCACAGCTCTGCTGCACACAGCAGCTCAGCACGTTGAGCAGAGAGAGCCGTTGATGACATATTGAGTCCCCGGCTGCTGTTAATACTAACCTCTGACAGCCCGGCTTTAAGCTTTGTTTCCTCAGGGACTAGAGCAGCCTGCACTGCTTTACGTTTCTGAGCAGTACACTGGAAATAAGAGCCCTGAAGTTTCACTAAAAACCATACAAACGAGACATTCTGTCTGTCCTAATTACTTACACAGGAAACAGAGGCAGAGTTTTTGTCAGTCCTAAAAAGACAGAGAATTTTCAGCTCTAATAACTTGCTGAAAAAATAAGATGAGGGAGGGAGAGCAATTTGGAGGGAAAACAATGAAAGAAAAGGGAGATGGCAGGAAGGGAGAGTCCAGATGAGATTTCTTTGTCAGTTGTAATGACTTTCAGGAAGTATATTGAAAATAACATCAAGAGAGAAAAATGGAAAAAGAAATGAAGCATGAAGCATTAGAGTGACCTCCAGATGGAGCTCACTTTATTCACAGTGCTGAGCCTGGTTTATCATCCTGCTATTATTCTGACAATATTTAAATGTTCTCATAGATGCCATCATGTTGCATGTCATTTCAACCTAGCCCAGGCCAGTTTTTATGAAAAAGTTATAAAAATAGGTTTTGAGAAACACAATAACAACATCACACATGGCAACAGCTGCTTGGCAACACAAAGTGCAAGACAACAACATGAGATTATTGTTAACTTCACACAGCAGCTGGCTCTCTGGCACAGTGCATTTACACCACATCAGATATTGGAAGCAGATGAGTTAAAGAAGACAACATGTTGTAATGTTGTATAGATAAACACTGTCCCTCCACTCAGTGGTACCTTTAATGCATTCTGATATTAGCTGAATAGCACTTCACACAAGTGCAGCTGGGGCTGATGGGAATGTCATTAGTTTTGGTTCATAACCCATAATATTGCACACTCTGAAGTGTTGAGCTGATAGAAGAACAATTAAGAGATCATCAACGTTATGACAACCAAATAATTATGTTTATAATTCCTTTAGTTTTGTGATGAATTTCATAAGGTGTTTTGGCTTCCTGTTGCCACAGAGTTGATATTTCAGCTGAACCAAAAACTTTAAGCTTATTTGTTTTATATAAATATATTTCTATAGTTACATTTAGTTGAATCTGTGGATCCCTAGACAACAAGGCGAGTGAGGCTCTGCTAAAGTAAAAGTCAGCAGAACAGGAAGGAGTAATGAAAATGGAAGCAGAGAAGAACTGTCTCTGACTGAGTGTGTTATTGGTGCTGAATGACCTCAGACTGTGACCTCAGACTGTGACCTCTGACTGTGACCTCTGACTGTGACCTCTGACTTTGGCCTCAGACTGTGACCTCAGACTGTGGCCACAGTCAGAGGTCATAGTCTGAGGCCACAGTCTGAGGTCACAGTCTGTGGCCACAGTCAGAAGTCACAGTCTGTGGCCTCAGACTGTGACCTCAGACTGTGACCTCAGACTGTGATCTCAGACTGTGACCTCAGACTGTGATCTCAGACTGTGACCTCAGACTGTGACCTCAGACTGTGACCTCAGATTGTGACCTCAGACTGTGCTCTCAGACTGTGACCTCAGATTGTGACCTCAGACTGTGACCTCAGACTGTGACCTCAGACTGTGCTCTCAGACTGTGACCTCAGACTGTGACCTCAGACTGTGACCTCAGACTGTGACCTCAGACTGTGACCTCAGATTGTGACCTCAGACTGTGACCTCAGACTGCGACCTCAGACTGCGACCTCAGACTGTGACCTCAGACTGTGACCTCAGACTGTGACCTCAGACTGTGACCTCAGACTGCGACCTCAGACTGTGGCCTCTGCAGGGCAGAGAGACGCCACCACGGGACTCACACTGACCGGCTCCAGCTCAGCTCGCTGCCTTTTTACTGAGCAGCTCAGAGGAGAATCACAAGCCCTAAGAACCTTTAGAGTTTAGACTGTTCTTCATCTTTGCCGTTCTCTGTCCATAGACGCATATTCTGATAACTAAACTGGCATGCAATTTGCAGTGGACATTTACAGTCCGCAGAGGATGTGGTCACCTCTTCACAAAATGTCCCTAAAATGACTATGCTGAGTCAGCGGGCCTGTATTCATCTCTGGCTATTATTCAGACCTACTAATTGACCTATCAGAAGCGATTGAGTCTATGCAAGTTTACCGCCAGGCTCGGAGACACCGGGATCGGCAAGGTCTTACCTCTACTAAATCCTGTAGATCCAGGTTCAATTAACTGCTGTTTAAGGCAGAAGACTAACTTAATCCGTTAGGTTCCCGTAGGATTCTTGTTTATGTCATGAGATGTGGCCCTACCTAAGTGTGTGTGGCAGTCGTGAAACCTTACCTTAAAGCAGGAGAGGATGACACTTTCACTTTTGAGAAATGGTTCACACTTTTAACAGTGTTTTAAACTTCTCTCATTACAACAATGTATTTATACAATTATTATGGTGTAAACTTCTAAAATATAATACTCAAAGCTCACCTATTATGCTATATTTGAACAATATATTATAGGGCATCTATACAAAACATGACTCTGAAGTGTTTTGCTCAAAATACCAAACAGATCACCCATTGTAGCATGCCTCATATCCCTCTATTTCAGCCGTGTTACTAAAGGGCTGATTCTGGGTCTGGCCCTTTAAATGTAACCGAGCTGCTGCTGGCCACGCCCCTTTGGAGCTGCTGCTGGCCACGACCCTTTGGAGCTGCTGCTGGCCACGCCCCTTTGGAGCGTCCCCATGCAAGCAGTGATCTCTGTGAAGAGAAGGCTGTCTACCAGCAGAAACTCAGCTAAACGCTGCCGTGATTAAACGCCATATTATGTTCCAAACCACATCAAGCATTATTTCTGAAACAGTATGGAGCTGAAACACTTTCTCTCTCACGGGTTTACCACAAGGACAGTACCTTATATTTCCTGCTTCTTTACACATACTCTCTCCAGTACAGCGTTAGCTCTGAGTGTTAGCGATGCCTGCTAATGTAAACACAGACCATATTACTTCATTGCATGTTGCATAATAGGTGACCTTTAAGTGACCGGTTAAAAATGAAAGTTTAACAACTTTTAACTTTTTCAAAATAAAATTCCATCTTAACTTGGGTTTTTTTAGGCAACAAAAACATGTGGCTAAGATAAGGAAACGAAGGTTGTCCTGTGTTTATGCACCCACCCATCTCCCTACAGCGTTCCTGGCACAGTAAAATGCATGCTTCACAATTACAGGGAATACTTACACATTGATTCTGTGCGATATACACAAATCACTGTGCACTGCTTATGGTAGGTATGCCTAAAATTGTAAATGAGAAGAAAAGGCAGCTGTGTGTATTTAATGCTGCAGCCAAACATGCTAATCTTTGCAGCTGGTTTGTGATTGGCTGAGTAATGAAGCTGCAGAGGTGCTATAATCTGAGGATCAGCTGCAGTCATAGTAGATTATCTCTACTATGTCGCGCTATTAGATTTTTATAATGAGCTTTAATTCAAATAAATACATAATTGAAATGAGTAATCTGTGAATAAGAAGATTTGCTAGTTATTACATTACATTTCATTTTTCCAAAGCTACTTACAATAAGTGCATTCGACCATGAAGAAACAAACTCAAAAGCAAGAATCCTGCAGGTATATTCTCTATCTAAGAACCCAACCAGATCAAGTGCTCTTGCATTAGCTTCACTTGGAGCCAAATCCCTGTGCTACGTACAGAAGATATTTCTAAAGGCCGCTACACACCAACCTGAGACCAAAGAACGCGTACCGAAGGCGTCCCGACTTTTACGTCTGCTACGTCGCCTGCGTCGGCTACGCCGCCCGCCTACGAACACACCGCAAAGACTTCAGTCGACGAGTGGCAATAACTGTCCTTACCAGCAGGCAGCGGTAGTGTGTATTCATCATTCAAAAGAGGCAACAACCGGAAGACAGACTATACACCGAGAGAAGAAGAACAGACTGCGTGATATAAACGAACAACAAATAGCGTCTGGGTTCCATTTTCACTCTCTCTCGTCGATCGAAAACATGTATCGTACTGGCGTTATCAGCAATTGGAGTGTTGCTTGCGGCTGCAGAGATTAAGAAGCGGAAGCGAAAAATCAGGAGAAACCGCACTAAATGGGTGAAAACATGCTACAGCGAGAAGCTCAGGGGGCTTTCCCGAACCTGTGTCGAGAGCTGTCCCAGAAAGATGGAGACAAGACCCTGAACTACGGCAGGCCACCCTGCCACACGGCACCAATATTCCAGCTTGAGCCAAGCAGCACAGGGATGAACTATGCCAATATTTTAACGGTGCAGTGCCTTTTCAGTGGGATAAGATATAGCAAATATGTCTAAAGAACTGTACAATGTAAACAATCGACAAAAATACAATACGATAAAAATAGTGTGTAATACAATAAAAAAAAAAGAGTTTGCCAAATATGTCTAATGCTGTGTTATCAATGGCTGTAGTATCAAGGTACGAAATAAAGTTTTGTATTGCCTATCCTGCTATTTGTGTTTATTCTTTTAATCACACAGCGTTAATAACAAATAAAAAATGTGCCTACATAACTGTCAGTTGCAGCCGTACATTATTATTGGTTTAACTACTAACAGTATATGTTTAACACATTTTAAAATTACCATCTTGAACAGCTACAACGTTAAAATACTTCTAGGCAGATTGTGGAGGATAATGGGAGAAAGAATAGAGGGGCAGACAGAAACACCCATCTGAATAATGGCCACTTCTTGCAAAATGTACATTTCCATGTGATGCTCACAATAGGTAAATGAACAATGAACAGTGGTAGACAGTAGCTCTGTCTGTCTGTGTGTGCCTTCTTAATCGTTTGTTTTGGTCCCTCACTTCCACTACGCTTCTCATGCACTGATTCGCTAAGCTGAACAGCCAATCAGAGTGATTTCTTTGGCCGACTTTCTTTGGCCGACTGTCTTTGAATCGGCCGCGGGAGGTGTGAAAATGTGCCGTAAAGAGACGACGTGCGGGACACACCAACCTGAGTAGGGCGCCGCGAATGCCCGACTGCCTCTGACGGCCTCTGACTCCCAAAATCGGGTTGGTGTGTCAGGGGCTTAAGATGCAGTCCTGAGTTTCAGTCTGCGACGGAGTGTGGACTCTCTGATGTCCTGATATCAACGGGGAGCTCGTTCCATCATTTAGGCGTTCAGTGTATGACGTTGTGTTTTCCTTCTCAGGGAGCGCTCAGTGAATGTGTCGGAGCCGGAGTCTCTGGAGCTGACCGTCTCCAACCTGAGGCCTGAGGAGAGCTACACCTTCAGAGTCATCGCATACAACGACATGGGGCCGGGACAGAGCTCCGCCCCCCTGAGCATCAGCACCAAACCTGACCGTACGACACACACACACACACACACACACACACATGCACACACACACACACACCCACACACACACACACACCCACATACACACACACACACACACACACACACACACACACACACACACACACACACAGTCATCAGAAGCTCATGCACTTTTAATTGGGTTCAACACATTCAGGGCTAACCTAGGCTAATGGGCTACAAACAACTCATTAAGGAGCCCTCTCCTAAAGGGCTTCCTGACTAACTTCACACACAGACTGTAGCGCTGTTATATTCTGTGGCTTTTCTTTGTAGATTGAAAAAGAAAACTTATGAAGTGCAGTGAAGTTTCCAGTGTTTTTGAATGTTGACCATGCATCTTAAAGTGTCTTATGCTTGAAGGAAATACAACTGGTAATTTTGGATGTAATATCCATAGTAAATATGGTCATTTTTCAGAATTATAGTTTATTTTTTAAATCACAAAAGTGTAGAGCGCTCTCGTTAAAATAAATATTATAAATGTTTGTTGTAGCTTTTTTATATTATCTTTTTCATATTTGTATTATAATTCCTCTTGTGAATCAATTGAATAACCTTTGTCAAAGGGTTATTCCGAATGTTATGACAGAATAAACTAAACCATAATCTAAATGAAATAGGTGTAACGTCATACCTCATTTCTATACAACCATCTATCAGCAAAGTAAGATGTCTGAATTAACTGCATTGGTGGCAGCATATGTAGCAGTGGAAGATGTTATAGTGTTGCTGGTGTGTGAAAGGTGTGTTGTCTTTGTGTGTGTGTACAGTCCAGGTTCCCAGCCGGGTGGAGTCTCTCCAGGCGGAGGCTCTGTCTCCCTCCTCCGTCCAGGTGAGCTGGGAGCCGCCCAGCCAACCCAACGGCCCCGTGCTGAGCTACAGACTGCTGTGGACCGAGAGGCCGTCCAGCAAGGAGCAGGTCAGTTTGCTCTACTTCCTGTCAGTACCATCACTGCTGCTCTACTTCCTGAAAGAACCATCACTGCTGTACTACTTCCTGAAAGAACCATCACTGCTGCTCTACTTCCTGTCAGTACCCTTACTGCTGCACTACTTCCTGTCAGTACCATCACTGCTGTACTACTTCCTGTTGCTTTGTGGAGTTTGCTAAACCGTTAAACTCAATGAACATTCCAATGTGTAACTGTCCTGTGTTTGTGTTCAGAGTGTGGAGGTGAACGGACTCAACTACAAGATGGAGGGACTCAATAAGTTCACAGAGTACACAGTTCGAGTTCTGGCAATCAACCGCTATGGACCAGGCACCTCCCCGGAGACGGTCAGCGTCACCACCCAATCAGACGGTGAGCTCCCCATCAACATCGGGACATTAATGTGTGTTTGTTTGTTGGGCAGGAATCATCTCTCACAGTAGAACTGTGTCGCTACTCAGGTTTGTTAAGAGCTCCTTCAAAGAGCACTTTAACCATGGAGCCCTTATGTGCTTTGTCATTCTTTCTCTATAAACACCCTTCCAAAAAGACAAAAACGACTGAATTATATTATTTTATAGTCATTCATTTCAGATCTCTTAGCACGTTTTAAATTGTGTTTTAATGGAGATGGCCTCTCTGTCCGATCAGGAGCAGCATGAAATGAGAAGAAATAGTTGATCTCATTTTGCTTTGTAAAAAATTATATTTCAGATCTTGTTGTTTAGTGAAAAGGAAAATGTTACAAAGCCTGTACCGTCCTAGTTACAGTAGTTGTCACTGTGAACACACATTAAAATGGAAGTACAGGCCAATGCTATGTGTAAAGATTATTAATAGCAGCGTTCTTATGACCACCAGTTTGGTGGAATTTAACTTATTCTCGCCCTACTGTTAGGAGTCACTGCAAGGTCATTCTGAGTGTGTTCCACCTGTTTCCCTCCACTGTCTATGGGACCTTTGTGTGCTTAAATGATGACTCTTTGTATGTTTACATCAGAATCAGAATCAGAAATACATTATTTGTCCCTCAACGGGGACATTTAAATGATTACAATTAAAGTGAGGTACATTTCTTTTTTAATGGCTTAGTATGTACACGTTACTAATAAGACAATAAGTAAAAACCAAATAGCGAAAGTGAAATTGCAGGAGGGTATATTGCGGTATATGTCAAACGATGTGCTTAAAGCACTGGTTGTTGTAATACACTCTAGTGGGTTCTGCTCTTTAACCAGAACACAACCTGTCAACGGTCAGGAGGCTATATCAGCTTCCTGTCCGTTAGTCAATGTTTTGATGACTGGTTGATCAATCGTTTTCATGTTCCACACACTG
>NW_022988057.1:12500-31836 GCF_902827165.1 Trematomus bernacchii | reverse complement strand
CTTTACGGCCGTGCAGACACCTTCCGCCCCCGATTCAACATGTTGAATCAGGCACGGACGGCTATTATTTTTCATTTTCATCTATCTGCTTCCACAAGCAACAGTCCAAGGGCTGATACCGCACTAAACATGTTTTCGATGGACGAGAGTGAAATGGAACGCACGCTATTTGTTGTTTGTATATATCACGCAGTCTGTCTTCCGGTTGACTCTTTTGAATGACGAATACACACTACCGCCGCCTGCTGGGTGAGGAGAGTTACACACTACCGCCGCCTGCTGGTGAGGAGAGTTACACACTACCGCGGCCTGCTGGTGAGGAGAGTCACACACTACCGCGGCCTGCTGGTAAGGAGAGTCACACACTACCGCGGCCTGCTGGTAAGGAGAGTCACACACTACTGCGGCCTGCTGGTAAGGAGAGTCACACACTACCGCGGCCTGCTGGTGAGGAGAGTTACACACTACCGCGGCCTGCTGGTGAGGAGAGTCACACACTACCGCCGCCTGCTGGTAAGGAGAGTCACACACTACCGCCGCCTGCTGGTGAGGAGAGTCACACACTACCGCCGCCTGCTGGTAAGGAGAGTCACACACTACCGCCGCCTGCTGGTGAGGAGAGTTACACACTACCGCCGCCTGCTGGTAAGGAGAGTTACACACTACCGCCGCCTGCTGGTAAGGAGAGTCACACACTACCGCCGCCTGCTGGTGAGGAGAGTTACACACTACCGCCGCCTGCTGGTAAGGAGAGTTATTGCCACGGTTCGTACGTGCTACTTGGCCGCCGGCTGAAGTCTTTGCGGTGTGTTCCAGTGCGACTGTTGGCCAAGACACAGGAGACGTGAGGCGACACAACAATCGGGTCCGTCGGGACGTGTTCTTTGGTGTCAGATTGGTGTGTAGGGGCCTTTAGACTAATGTGACGGCGCCCTAGGCCTCAGACCCAACTCGACTAACCTCCAATCAGGAGAGATGGCTGACACCTGATTTAGGTTGAGTGTTCAGCTAAAGAGTGCCTGAGCAGTCAATGAATATATATCAATGAAAATCTGAGGTCACAGGCTCCTCCCACAGAGCAACACAGATACAATAGTGCAAGTAAATACAAATAAAATAGAAATAGTGCAAGGAGAGTCTGTATACAAGTAATTGGAATATGATATATTAGATAAATAACTTGTTAGTTGGTCCTGTTGTTGCTTGGCTGTACTGGGGTCTTGGTTTGTTTGTCTTTGCTTTATATACTGATGCATGTTCACACATTACTGGTCAACTGACTTCACACTTTACTTAGTTTCTTTAAATAAATGTACTTTAATTGGAAATGAATCATGTGTGTTCTCCTTGAGCCAAATGCCACTTAATCTTGACCTCACATGGACATCTTTTGACGCAGGACTTGTATAGCTGGAGTTTTATATATATGAATCATAAGTTATTGAAGTGGAGCCTCACCAGTCCTCAGGCTTGACGGCCTCGGGGTCTCCGATGTATTCTGGCTCGTCGTCCAACCAGCCGTCGGGCTTCACTGCGTCTTCATCAGCGATCTGAGCCGGAGCGTCCTCGTCCCTGAACACACAAACATTCATTAGATATACAGTCCTGCTTACTAGGGGTCAAAAAGCATATTCGACAATGCATAAGTAATGTTTGTCATTTAGAAGTGGAAAGCAACATATCTGCATACAAATGAGACAATGGTCTGTACTGATTGTATGTACTAAGAGAAACAATAATTACGACTAAAGTAATCCCTTACATTCACTGCCACACACACAAACAGGTTCCCAGGCTTCCTGATTATTATATCTCTTTAAAAGGTCCCCTATTATACTGTTTCTCATCAATATATCCCAGGTCTCAGATATATCCAGAGCCTGTCTCTGATTGGCTGAATCACCAAACAGATCATTGCAGCATTACCCATAATCCCCTCTGTTTCCAAAGTGCTGATTCTCTGTCTGTTACTTTAGATGAAAATAAGGAGCCCCTCCCCACGCCCCTCTGAGAGAGATTTGGTTACAAAGAACTCAATGGTGCTCTAGGAGGAGATTCAGGTGATAAGGTGGGGGGGGGGGGGGGTTACCTTGGTTGCTAATGGTTACACAAGACAAAACATCGTTATGACATCATCAAGTGGCCAAAATCTGATCAGCTCATTTTCAGACAGGTTTTTATAAAAATGGATCAGGACAAAAAGAGAGAGAATCTTTGTTCCTGAAACTTTCAGAGTCTCTTTACACAGAGGGGACACATGTTGATGAAGAAGAGACATGAAGAAGAGGGGACACATGTTGATGAAGAAGAGACGTGAAGAAGAGGGGACACATGTTGATGTAGAAGAGACATGAAGAAGAGGGGACACATGTTGATGTAGAAGAGACATGAAGAAGAGGGGACACATGTTGATGTAGAAGAGACATGAAGAAGAGGGGACACATGTTGATGTAGAAGAGACATGAAGAAGAGGGGACACATGTTGATGTAGAAGAGACATGAAGAAGAGGGGACACATGTTGATGTAGAGGAGACATGAAGAAGAGGGGACACATGTTGATGTAGAAGAGACATGAAGAAGAGGGGACACATGTTGATGAAGAAGAGACATGAAGAAGAGGGGACACATGTTGATGTAGAAGAGACATGAAGAAGAGGGGACACATGTTGATGTAGAAGAGACATGAAGAAGAGGGGACACATGTTGATGTAGAAGAGACATGAAGAAGAGGGGACACATGGTGATGTAGAAGAGACATGAAGAAGAGGGGACACATGTTGATGAAGAAGAGACATGAAGAAGAGGGGACACATGTTGATGAAGAAGA
The DNA here is from genome assembly GCF_902827165.1 of Trematomus bernacchii. NCBI lineage: Eukaryota > Metazoa > Chordata > Actinopteri > Perciformes > Nototheniidae > Trematomus > Trematomus bernacchii. Next base: position 29,008 of record NW_022988057.1, on the reverse strand, counting down.
GACATGAAGAAGAGGGGATACATGTTGATGAAGAAGAGACATGAAGAAGAGGGGACACATGTTGATGAAGAAGAGACATGAAGAAGAGGGGACACATGTTGATGTAGAAGAGACATGAAGAAGAGGGGACACATGTTGATGTAGAAGAGACATGAAGAAGAGGGGACACATGTTGATGTAGAAGAGACATGAAGAAGAGGGGACACATGTTGATGTAGAAGAGACATGAAGAAGAGGGGACACATGTTGATGTAGAAGAGACATGAAGAAGAGGGGACACATGTTGATGTAGAAGAGACATGAAGAAGAGGGGACACATGTTGATGTAGAAGAGACATGAAGAAGAGGGGACACATGTTGATGTAGAAGAGACATGAAGAAGAGGGGACACATGTTGATGTAGAAGAGACATGAAGAAGAGGGGACACATGTTGATGAAGAAGAGACATGAAGAAGAGGGGACACATGTTGATGTAGAAGAGACATGAAGAAAGGGGACACATGTTGATGAAGAAGAGACATGAAGAAGAGGGGACACATGTTGATGAAGAAGAGACATGAAGAAGAGGGGACACATGTTGATGTAGAAGAGACGTGAAGAAGAGGGGACACATGTTGATGTAGAAGAGACATGAAGAAGAGGGGACACATGTTGATGTAGAAGAGACGTGAAGAAGAGGGGACACATGTTGATGTAGAAGAGACGTGAAGAAGAGGGGACACATGTTGATGTAGAAGAGACGTGAAGAAGAGGGGACACATGTTGATGTAGAAGAGACATGAAGAAGAGGGGACACATGTTGATGTAGAAGAGACATGAAGTGGATTTTGCACAATAGGTGACCTTTAAAGACCCTCTCCTCCCTGAAACTCACCAGTCCTCGGGCTTGGCGGCGGCCGGGTCTTGGATCTTCGGCCTCTCGTCCCAGTCTTCTGGTTTCTGGTCGTCTGGGTCCTCGATCTCAGCGGCAGGGTTAACGGCGGGCGTCATGTCGCTCAGCAAGCTGCCGCTGTTCACCACCGTCTGATCCACCAGGACCTCGAAGGTGTTGTCCGGGTTCAGCACTAGGGGGCGCCACAGAGCACTCATTAGGTTTTTTTGCATTTTAAGAAAATGATGGTGATTTTTTAAGAAAGAAAATATATATATGTATGTATGTATACACACACACACACACACTGCAAAACATTTTTTATTTTAAATATTTGTAATTTATAAATGTTCTCGTATCTCTAGAGAGTCGATGCACATCACGAATGTAAAGGAAATCTGCACGGCAACATAGGCAAGGGTGTGTGTGTTGTAGAGTGAGTGAGTGTGTGTGTGTGAGTGTATTACCCGGTGTGTGTGTGTGTGTGTGTGTGTGTGTGTGTGTGTGTGTGTCTTACCCTGTGTGTGTGTCTGTGTGAGTCTTACCCAGTGTGTGTGTGTCGTACCCAGTGTGTGTGTCTGTGTGAGTCTTACCCAGTGTGTGTGTGTCGTACCCAGTGTGTGTGTGTGTGTGTGTGTGTGTGTGTGTGTGTGAGTCTTACCCAGTGTGTATGTGTCTGTGTGTGAGTCTTACCCAGTGTGTGTGTCTGTGTGTCGTACCCAGTGTGTGTCTGTGTGTGAGTCTTACCCAGTGTGTGTGTGTGTGTGTGCGTCGTACCCAGTGTGTGTGTGTGTCGTACCCAGTGTGTGTGTGTGTCGTACCCAGTGTGTGTGTCGTACCCAGTGTGTGTGTGTCGTACCCAGTGTGTGTGTGTGTGTGTGAGTCTTACCCAGTGTGTGTGTCTGTGTGTCGTACCCAGTGTGTGTCTGTGTGTGAGTCTTACCCAGTGTGTGTGTGTGTGTGTGTGTGTGCGTCGTACCCAGTGTGTGTGTGTGTCGTACCCAGTGTGTGTGTGTGTCGTACCCAGTGTGTCTGAGTGTGTGTGTGTCTGAGTGTGTGTGTGTCTGAGTGTGTGTGTGTGTGTGTGTGTGTGTATGTGTGCGAGTGTGTTTGAGTGTGTGTCTTACCCAGTGTGTGTGTGTGTGTGTCTTACCCAGTGTGTGTGTGTGAGTGTGTGTGTCTTACTCAGTGTGTACAGGTGAGTCTTCTTGTCGGTGAAGTAGGTCCTGAGGTCAGCGTCAGGCTTCTTGGCGTGTTTCTCCTCAAACTCTCCAGTTTTGGGGTTCTTGTGTCTGAAGATGAAGTGCAGCTTGAAATCCTCTCCACATTTATCCGGTCCGAACATGATGGTGTACGGAGTCTTATCCGTGAACTGGTCCTATAAACACACAGTTAGTTACTACAAGTCTCCTTATTTCAAAATAAGAGCTCTGCTTCCTTCAAAATAATGCAGATTTTTGAGGGACTGCAGTTTGACTGCAGATAATGTATGATTATTTCACAATAAGAGCCCTATTCACTTTATATTTCACAATAAGAGCCCTATTCACTTTATATTTCACAATAAGAGTCCGATATACTTTATATTTCACAATAAGAGCTCTTGAGGTGTGTTTTGGTACTGACCAGGTCCAGATCTGGGGTCTGAGTCAGCAGCTTCACGTAGGCGCCGCCGCAATCGAGCCCAGACTGGAAGTTCACCTCGTACCTGAAACACCACGACAGGAAGTGATGAGAACACCTGGCAGGGGATACAGGAAGTGTGTGTGAGAGGTGTGTGTGTGTGTGTGTGTGTTGTTCTTACTGGATGATGAGCGGCTTGCTGTCGAACACGAAGGGTCGCAGCAGCTGGGCGGAGATAGCGTGATGTTTGGCTCGAGTCTTCAGGACCAGACCTTTGTCTCCGGCCAGTTTGCTGTCCTTCATCTCCTCCACCACCCATTTACCTGTGAACAACAACAACAGGTGAGTTAATAACCAGATACTCTTCTGAGGGTTTTCATGGTTTATGTTGGGAAAATCCTGAATGTCCTCTTCCAACATGAGAGTAACATGATAACAAAGGTATCCCAACTGTAGCTGTGTACATGACAGGATGTATGATTACCTAGAAGAGCGTCAGGACTGTTTGAGGCATATGATAGCTATGTGATTAACATGATGATTCAGCCTCTATGGAGATAGACATATGACAAGCATGCTCATTTCTGACGTGGAGCTAATCTGAAGTAAACATTGAATACTGCTTTCTATTCCTCCATCTGGTGACTGTGTAACTCCCTCTCTTGGATATCAGCATGTGAAGGACACTGTTCAGGAACTAGTTGATGCTCTGTATGTGATGACTACTTCCATTCTGGAGAGGATCACAGATACATGGATCCTGAGATTGAAGCTCAAGCCGGGGACTAGGGATTATTAACATTTTGAGATTTGAGAAAAAGTCAGATTTTTGTAATTTTTTAGAAAAAGTCAGATTTTTGTAATTTTGGAGAAAAAGTCAAGAAAAAGTCAGATCTTTTAGAAAAAGTCAGATTTTGGAGAAAAAGTCAAATTTTTTTAGAAAAAGTCAGAATTTTGAGAAAAAGTCAGAATTTTAAAAAGCAACAGGGTGAGATTGAAAAACAGAATGCACCAAAGTGTGAGCATTCTGTTAATCAATCTGAAGTGGTTTATATTAACATATTTGAAATCTATGCATACCATCGTATTTTGCGATGTCTTCATCGGCTTCCTCCTTCTTAGCACTGGACATCACCCAGCTGAAAACACACAGGTACAGTTTACACACCTGAACACACACTCACTCACACACACACACACACACACACTCTGCTGCAGGAAACACAGCAGAATTACATATCTATAATAAAATCAACATATCTTTAACTGTAAACCCCTGAATGACTGTGCTCACCCATCAAGCGTCCCCCGGTCAAAAGACTCAGCGATGAAATGTTCCCCCATTGGCTCAGGAGCCTTGTAGGTCACCTGACAAACAGGAAGTAGAAATAACATTGAAAAAACTGCAGATTTATTCATTTATGAAAGAATTAAGAATAAAATTAGGTTTTTTCTCCTTTTTTTCTTTCGAGGCCAAAAAGAGATTTGAGTCTGCAACCTTTCTGTCTGTGCTGGATTATGGAGATGTGGTTTATATGAATGCATCTTCTCAGTCTATCTACCACGGGGCACTGAGATTCATCACAAACGGCAAAACTTTGGATGGTCTTCCCTGACTATAGACTGAAACACTGGCACATCCTTATATACAAGGCTATTCTTGGTGCTCTTCCTCCCTATCTAAGGATCTACATAAACCGAAAATGAACAGGATCTTATCGGCTCCGCTCAGAGGCTTTGTTTCTTCTAACGGTAGCTAAAGTCCGTACTGGGGAAGAGGTTCAGTTACGCTGCTCCTGAAGCAGGGAACCAGCTTCAAATTGAGCTGAAACTCAGAGAGCTGGTTCCTTTAAAACAGACTCAAAGCGACTCTCAATGACCTTGAAGCCGCTGCTGTGTCTGTAAATGCTTTGGCTAACTGTTGTATGACTGTGTTGTGATTGTGTGTTTTAAAATTATCTGTAAATGTGCTGTTACCTATCCTGGGCCAGGACTCACTGGACTTGAACACCACACACACAGACACTCAAATCCAGCACCAGACACTTTTATTTTTAGACTTATCCTAGTTAAATAAAAGGTAAAATAAAAAATGTATTACTCCTTTCAGAAATGAGTCGTAATGAAATAGTTTATTATGGTTTCGTAGCGTTCGCTCTCACCTTGGGAATCGGAGGAGTTTTGGGCTCAGCTGGAGCTTCTTCCTGAGCGTCTCCCTCCATCATCTCGTCCTCTTCCTCTCCTGCAGCCAGACCCAGATCCAGCTCGTCTTCAACGTCCATCTCCTCCTCCAGACCCTCCTCCATCACATCCTGCAGACCATCCTGCGCCCCGCAGACAGGAGGAAGACTGAGGCAGACGAGCAGGCCGAGGGCCAGGAGAACCAGAAACTTCTGATCCATAGTCTGCAGAATAAAGAAAGCCTTCATTAGTCTCACAGCGAGGACACGTACGGAGTCACTTCATTAGTCTCACAGCGAGGACACGCACAGAGTCACTTCATTAGTCTCACAGCGAGGACACGTACGGAGTCACTTCATTAGTCTCACAGCGAGGACACGTACAGAGTTACAGCCAAAGAGGAATAGCGAGAATAAAGAAGCTAACATGTTAAGGATAGAGAGAAAGCCCGTTAGTTATACGAGTAAAATATGAGTACAAATATCCATGGCATGCTCATTTCACAATAAGTGAGCAGCAGCAAAAAGAACTAGGTGAGAAAGAACATATTACAGTGGTGAGATATTATAAAGAGGGAGAGAGAGGAAATGAGGAGATAAGGAGATGAAATGAGGAGGATGAGATATAGAGAAGGGAAAGGGGAGAGGGGGAAGCAGGTGGGAAAACAGAGGAGGAGGAAGTGAAAACATCTGCTGTTTGTTTTTCTCTCAGCAGGTGAAGCAGCCTCAAAGAGCGGCCATGTTGGATCAGGTTTTATTTTGTTCACGTCTCCTGCTGCGTTTCAGAATCTAGATCAGGAGAGGACTCTTTAAAGTAGAGACACTACATACTGATATACACCTGAACATCAGCAGGAGAGGACTCTTTAAAGTAGAGACCCTACATACTGATATACACCTGAACATCAGCAGGAGAGGACTCTTTAAAGTAGAGACGCTACATACTGATATACACCTGAACATCAGCAGGAGAGGACTCTTTAAAGTAGAGACGCTACATACTGATATACACCAGAACATCAGCAGGAGAGGACTCTTTAAAGTAGAGACACTACATACTGATATACACCTGAACATCAGCAGGAGAGGACTCTTTAAAGTAGAGACACTACATACTGATATACACCTGAACATCAGCAGGAGAGGACTCTTTAAAGTAGAGACACTACATACTGATATACACCTGAACATCAGCAGGAGAGGACTCTTTAAAGTAGAGACGCTACATACTTCATAGTTAGGTGCTAAATAAATGTTCATATTTATTTTCCGTCGCTTTAGTTCCTGTGAATGTTTGAAACCGGTTGCTGAACTACAAACTCTCCACAGACTCTATAAATAACTCCACAAAACACTTCTCATTGTGTCCCTCATGCATTTAACCAACACACACACTCAGGTAATTAACTTGTGTTTTCTTGGCAACGACGCAACCCGAATGAACACACACACACACACACACACACACGTAATTATTTCAGAAATGTCTTTAAATGCTGTTTTCGAGGCTCTTAATTAAGAATATTGGATGTTTTTCTTGGTTTTATCTCATAATAAAGCCCAAATCTGCGTGAGGATTTCCTGTTTTCCATTTTAAAACATCACAATTTCAACATTTTCCCATTTTAAAATACCTTTAAAAGACATTACTAGAGGCGCAACGATCGACAAATGATACGAAATGTGTTTTAATGCCGATTTAAGCCTTTAAAATATTGACATTAGATGTTTTTCTCTATTTAATATCCTTTCTAAGTGAATATTTTAGGGTTTTGGACTGATAAAACAAGACATTTAAAGACTTTGAGAAGCTGGGATGGACTTTGGATGGATTTTTCCATATCGTTTCACCATTTATACGCCGAACCATTAATTAAGACAATTTTCTGCCGACTAATTCTTACCGATGTGAATTAAAGCAGATTAGTAAAACACACAGAGATCCTGCAGACTGTTAAAACGCCACAGCAGCAGACAGTTAATCAGATTAGCCTGCAGCCGGATTAGCATGCCAGCTAACAGTGTGACCGGCAACACTAGCCGTTAGCTTAGCATCAGAGCCACGTGGCGTTTCTGGGAATTAGTATTAGTATGCTATTGCCTAAAAATAGCATGATAGGTGCACTTTAAATTAAAGATTATTTTGTACCAATATGTCTTTTATAAATTGAGTTTGGGCGAGTGTTTCCTGAAGCATCATCCATAAATGTTTGCCATGTTTGCAGCTGTGTTTCTGCCATTGAATCCAGTTAGGAACCAGTTTGCTATCAGTGGAGGATCGGGGGTTTGCAGCAGATGCCCCGCAGGCTAAAGTGTTCCTAAAATGAGATTAACTGCGAAACAGAAAGCTGATTAATGCTCGCTGTCGTTTCGTCTAAAAGCTTTCCCCCGTCCCAGCATGACGCAGGAAAACCAGTTGTTTGATACACACGATACAAACTCTCTATATGTTGTTTATCTGTCATTAAAATGAACTACTTTGAGTCTCTGTTTGTGTGTGTGGAGATGATTTAAAGCCTTAATTATCAGCTAGTCAGGTAGGTTACTGTTTACCCTCGAGCAGAGAGAAATATAAACACAGACTGGTTCCTAACTGGGAATCTGTCACTCATCCGTCTCTTTTCCAAGAAGATTATCTGTCATTAAAATAAACTAGTTTGAGTCAGCGTTTCCGCCAGGGGGGCGTCTTGCCGTCATTTTATTCAGCTCGGAACGCCCTGAACTCGAGCCGAGGGCGTCCAAAAAAAATTAACAATTCCAGAGAAGATCGAGTTTTTATAGTTTGAAATGACGAAAAGGAAAAAGGACTTGGACATGCCTCTGTTGGAGGGGCAAAGGAGTCTGGTGGGATTCTTTTCGGAGTATTGCCACAGGACAACACGGAAAGTACGCGATTTGGACGCGATGAGCGGTGCTAGTGGAGCACGCGTGTGAACTGCGAGCGCCGGAGCCTCGCAGCGGCAACACTGAGGCTCCGTGGTAAACTGTGGTAAAAAGAGACGGAATTCCCATCACTAACGTAAAGAGATAGTATCTATACGGGACGCCCTCGGGGTGGACGCCCTCTCAGCCCTGGTCTGGCGGAAACACTGCCGTCAGTAATAAAACTGGCTTTAAATCAGACTATTACGAAGATATATCTGATTAAAAAGTCATTTTAAAGGTCACCTATTATCCTGTTTTTCATCAATATATCCCAGGTCTCAGATATATCCAGAACCTGTCTCTGATTGGCTGAAACACCAAACAGATCATTGCAGCATTACCCATAATCCCCTCTGTTTCAGCCCTGTTTCCAAAGTGCTGATTCTCTGTCTGTTACTTTAGATGAAAATAAGGAGGGGAGGGGGGGGGTTACCTTGGTTGGTGATTGGCTAATGGTTACACAAGACAAAACATCGTTATGACATCATCAAGTGGCCAAAATCTGATCAGCTCATTTTCAGACAGGTTTTTATATAAATGGATCAAAAAGAGAGAGAATCTTTGTTCCTGAAACTTCCAGAGTCTCTTTCCACAGAGGGGACACATGTTGATGAAGAAGAGACGTGAAGAAGAGGGGACACATGTTGATGAAGAAGAGACATGAAGAAGAGGGGACACATGTTGATGAAGAAGAGACATGAAGAAGAGGGGACACATGTTGATGTAGAGGAGACATGAAGAAGAGGGGACACATGTTGATGTAGAAGAGACATGAAGAAGAGGGGACACATGTTGATGTAGAAGAGACATGAAGAAGAGGGGACACATGTTGATGTAGAAGAGACATGAAGAAGAGGGGACACATGTTGATGTAGAAGAGACATGAAGAAGAGGGGACACATGTTGATGTAGAAGAGACATGGAGAAGAGGGGACACATGTTGATGTAGAAGAGACATGAAGAAGAGGGGACACATGTTGATGTAGAAGAGACATGAAGAAGAGGGGACACATGTTGATGTAGAAGAGACATGAAGAAGAGGGGACACATGTTGATGTAGAAGAGACATGAGGAAGTGGACTTTGCATAATAGGTCCCCTTTAAGGTAACTTTAAAGCAAGTCTCCTGCTCCTCCGGTTGAATTTGTAATCTTGCAGCAATTTGAATTTAAATAAACGTGGCCCTGAAGAGGAGCAGCAGGTCGATCCGGTCGGACTGGATTCACGAGGGAAGAAATATACTGGGTCCTTTAACCCAACTCACTGCAGGGTTATCACAGTGCGCAAGAGAGATAGAAATACTCTGGGTTTCACTAACATGTAGTCAGTGATTTATTACATGGGAGACGAGGAAGGAAACATAAAGGGAGGTAGGGGAAGGAAAGGAAAGAAGGAAAGAGGGGAGGAGCCGAGGAAAGGAAACAAAGATGGAGAAGGAAAAATATGTCTGTTTGTAAAAAAGGTTTTTACAAAAATGTTTCTGATAATTTTTTGTTTTTTTTAAGGAAAGTATGACGGCCATTTTGTGCCATTTTTAACATTTTATTATTAAATGTACAAATAAATTCAACAGTTAACTACGTGTGCTCCTCGACATGTTGAGGTGTTTCGAAGCAGGTAATCCATAAGAAGATAATCACCTACAGAGCTTCACTCCATTTCACACTATTGATTTCACACTATTGATTTGTATTTATTTATATTGACAGTTTGCATCTTGCTGTTTCCAGTAGAGGCACCGTGCATCCAAAATACATTATGCCAAAGTTAAGATTGTTTGAAGGAGATTAAAGGATGTTTAAGTGTATTTTAAGGGTCTTTTAGGGAGATTTAAGGACATTGTTGGGCACTTAAGGACATTTTCAGGGTTTAAGGGAGATTTAAGGGGTTTTGAGAAAGTTAAGATTGTTTGCAGGAGATTTAAGGATGCTTAAGTGTATTTTAAGGGTCTTTATCTGAGATTCAAGGTGGTTTCAGGACATTTTCAGGGAGGCTAAGAGAGTTTTATGGAAAATGAAGGATGCTTAAGTGTATTTTAAGAGTCTTTTAGGGAGATTTAAGGACATTGATGGGCACTTAAGGACATTTTCAGGGAGGTTTAAGAGAGATTTAAGAGGTTTGGAGAAAAGTTAAGATTGTATGCAGGAGATTTAAGGATGCTTAAGTGTATATGAAGGGTATTTAGGGAGATTCAAGGACATTTCCTGGTGGTTTAAGGGGTTTTGAGAAAGTTAAGATTGTTTGCAGGAGATTTAAGGATGCTTAAGTGTATAAGGGTATTTAGGGAGATTCAAGGACATTTTCAGGGACGTTTAAGGGAGATTTAAGGGGTTTTGAGAAAGTTAAGTGTTTAAGGGAGATTTAAGGATGCTTAAGCAGGTTTAAGGATGAATAAATGTGCCATGTCTTTTAAAGAGGGAACAGTGAGTACATTGAGAGAACAGTTTCTCACTTTGCAGCTCCTTCAGTCATGTTCTTATCTTTTTAAATGCAACATATTTAAGGGTTTTGTGTGTAAAGTGAATGATTAATGAAGATAATAATCATTGGTTTGCAGCCTTGGACCTTTTTATGATTTATTCCAACAGACCTAGCTTCATATATTTAGTGTATTTTTGAATCATTTTACTGAAGTTGCCTGGGAATAAAACCCCTTTAATCGAGTCATAAGAAGCTAACATGCTAACTGACATACTCATTCAGGGAGATAACTAATTGACAGTTGGCATATAATCATTAGTTGGCAGCCTTGTTCTTTTTTATGCTCGTTTGCAACACACCTAGCTTCATGCATTTTGCATCTTGAGCCATTTTAGCACATCTTAGTCCATTTGTAAATCAGGTGTTTTACGTTTTTTAAAGTGCATTTGCCGAGACATAAGAAGCTAACATGCTTACCGACAAACTCATTCATTCGTGGATATCAACCCGTGTTTTGCATCGCTTGATATTTGCATTTTAACCCACATTTGCTTGTTACTTCAGATAATAAATCTCCACCCTCATTTAATACGAACACGTCAGATTAGGTTAGCTTAGCATTAGCTTCGGTGCTGCTAAGGAGAAGCCACATAGACTTCAAGTTTATTTAAACAAACACAATTACACTTTTATTCCCCTGGACGTAAAGAAACATTTTCCTTTACATGTTTAATGTTTTATATGTAGTGTTTAACGCAGCATGTTAACGAGCTAGCTCATTTCACCTGTAGTTAATTAGCCACTTATGCTAACAGCATGCTGTGGAAGGAACATCTTAATTTCTAACGGCTAAAACACTGACTTTTTTAACACATAAGAACACAGATGGTTTAAACAACACCACATTTGTCGTAAGGCGGTGCTATCCCGCTGTGTTTACCCGTAAAGATAGTATTTTTTCGGTCTCTTTACTCACCTCGTCTGTTGGATGTTTGACCGCCTGGGAACTACTGAGGAGCGTCACGTGGGGTATCGGAGGGCACGGCTCAACTCCCCCCTGCCGTCGCTGATTGGCTACATCTGACGTTTCCTGGCAACTGTCAACACCGGATTGGTCGACGGGGAATCTCAGTCGGACGAGAAGGTGCCCGCCCTCTACCGGAGCTGAACCTCGTGGACAGCGCTGATTGGTCGACTTGAGGGGGGTAAGGGTGCACCGATTGGCTGGAACGAGGCTGATGACAGGGCTTGATGGATGAGATTTTAACTGATTTTATTATATTACTATTAGTTTAAATTAGAGTCTATAATCATTAGGTATTTTACACTTTATGGGTATTATTAGATTAATTAAGACATTTCCTATTTGATGAATGTGCTTTCACGACGTCATATGTGGTATTTACATAAATTATAGTATTTAAATCGGGTGCAAAGTGACGTTTTATTGCGGAATTCACTTCCTCTCATTATATTTAGCACCTTTTCAGGGTGTTTAAAGCAGACCTGTGAGAGATGTCTGAAAGCTGGACCCCTTAAAACAACACGAGGTAACACACCAGAAAAAAATAAGAAGAATAAATACAAATAGACAAAAGTAAACTAAATAAGATTAAAGAATTAATGAATTTTTACTATTGTTTTTTTAAATGTTATATTCTCTGTTTAACTTGTTTTGCTGTAATTAAAAAATGAAAATAAAATGTACATTTCCAATATTAATGTTTGTTTTTATGAACAAGGTACAACAAAAACATATAAAAAATACAAATATAAAAAATACTAAAAAATAAATATATATATATAAAAAAATACTAAAGAATGGTGAGGAAGGAAACATAAAGGGAGGTAGGGGAAGGAAAGGAAAGAAGGAAAGAGGGGAGGAGGTGAGGAAGGAAACATAAAGGGAGGAAGGGGAAGGAAAGGAAAGAAGGGAAAGAGGGGAGGAGGTGAGGAAGGAAACATATAGTCTGGATGAGTGGACTAGTGACAATAAATCACCTTGTTTTAAATTGAATAAAAACCCATTCTGTCGACTTGCAGCTCTTGTGATATCTTTAAATGTCTTTAAATGTCTTTAAATGTCTTTAGATAAATAAACACAAAAATCCAAACAGAGAAAATAAATCCGAACATCTTTGAGTGAAAAATTGCACAAAGAAGAAGATTAACTGATGATCGAATTTTCTGTTAAATATAATATGTTTATTTGTTAAAGCTTCCCTATCCACTTTATTTAATGTGTTTTTCTTGTATTCAAGCGGATTTGAGTTCTTCATGTTTTGTAATGTTTTTATTATCTTTAAGAAAATAGCTCCTGACTCTAAACCCACAACCCCCCCCCCCCTCTGTTTCTGCAGCATGGCGTCATGTGATCTCCCTCCATGTGACCTCCTCTGCTTTTACTCCTCTATTCTCTGCGAGCACCGTGAGACCCTCATTACCCCCTGATGATTTACATACTGCATTCGTTACTGAGCTTTGTTTTCACACAGATCACCAGTGTGTGCAGAGTGCAGACCCATGTGTGGGAGTGGGAGGGATCCTCGGTGTGTGTGTGTGTGTGTGTGTGTGTGTGTGTGTGTGTGTGTGTGTGTGTGTGTGTGTGTGTGTGTGTGTGTGTGTGTGTGTGTGTGTGTGAATAGTGATTCATGCTTTTAGGATGTGGAAAAGTCTCTTTACACACCGATAGGCCTGCACAAAAACAAAGGGAACCAACGTTACTAGTAAGAAATGCAAAATGGTTACACGCGAAACAACCACAGTTAGTTGCAAACACACTGAAGAGACGCAGAAGGACCACTAGGGGGCGCTAAACCACTGTGGTTGTGAAATTACCACAATGTGAGGCATAAAACAACCAGAACATAGACAGAAAGTGGCATAAGAACTTCTCCAAAGATGCATAATGTCTTAAAATTGATGCAAACCCCTTCCTCTAAACACCTTTGCTCCTACAGAGACTAATGCATTCAAGAAATAGATAATAAACACCATAATAAGATGCAAAATGATCAGAAATAGATGCAAAATAACTCACAAGTGATCAAAATTAGAATAAACGTATAACAAGAACACAAACAAAGCCGCTGAAAATACAAAACATCGAAAGATGTAAGCACACAACCTCAAATGTCCACTAAGAGACACAAAACTACACACAATGACCTTTGACAATGAGTTTGGGGGGTCTTCTTCCAGTCACATGTCAGGGTCCCACCTCCTGTCACATGTCGGGGTCACCCCTCCTGTCACATGTCGGGGTCACACCTCCTACCTCACACCTCCTGTCACATGTCGGGGTCACCCCTCCTGTCACATGTCGGGGTCACTCTGTCACATGTCGGGGTCCCACCTCCTGTCACATGTCGGGGTCCCACATGTCGGGGTCCCACCCTGTCACATCTCGGGGTCCCACCTCCTGTCACATGTCGGGGTCCCACATGTCGGGGTCCCACCTCCTGTCACATGTCGGGGTCCCACATGTCGGGGTCCCACCCTGTCACATGTCGGGGTCCCACCTCCTGTCACATGTCGGGGTCCCACATGTCGGGGTCCCACCCTGTCACATGTCGGGGTCCCACCTCCTGTCACATGTCGGGGTCCCACATGTCGGGGTCCCACCCTGTCACATCTCGGGGTCCCACCTCCTGTCACATGTCGGGGTCCCACATGTCGGGGTCACACCTCCTGTCACATGTCGGGGTCCCACATGTCGGGGTCACACCTCCTGTCACATGTCGGGGTCACACCTCCTGTCACATGTCGGGGTCACTCTGTCACATGTCGGGGTCCCACCTCCTGTCACATGTCGGGGTCACACCTCCTGTCACATGTCGGGGTCCCACCTCCTGTCACATGTCGGGGTCCCACCTCCTGTCACATGTCGGGGTCCCACCTCCTGTCACATGTCGGGGTCCCACCTCCTGTCACATGTCGGGGTCCCACCTCCTGTCACATGTCGGGGTCCCACCTCCTGTCACATGTCGGGGTCCCACCTCCTGTCACATGTCGGGGTCCCACCTCCTGTCACATGTCGGGGTCACACCTCCTGTCACATGTCGGGGTCACACCTCCTGTCACATGTCGGGATCACACCTCCTGTCACATGACTTCTTTAAAAACCAAATGAAATACACTTTTATTTCCCGTCTTCTATAAAACACACTTTGGGTTTTCCTCTGAGATGAAACGAGAGACGTGAGGCGGACACTTGTTTCATTTTTAAATTGCTGTCTTTATTACAAGTCACGGATCGGATCAATTCATGAGATCATTTAAATATCTAAAGGATAGAAAAGACACAGGAGATTATAGCAATGCATTCAGTGCATCTCACAGAGGAAGGAGCTCCAGAGACTCCACGTTTACTGCAACAGATCACTCTGTTGGTTCCCTCAGATCACTCTGTTGGTTCCCTCAGATCACTCTGTTTGTTCCCTCAGATCACTCTGTTTGTTCCCTCAGATCACTCTGTTTGTTCCCTCAGATCACTCTGTTGGTTCCCTCAGATCACTCTGTTGGTTCCCTCAGATCACTCTGTTTGTTTCCCTCACACTCTGTTTGTTCCCTCAGATCACTCTGTTGGTTCCCTCAGATCACTCTGTTTGTTCCCTCAGATCACTCTGTTTGTTCCCTCAGATCACTCTGTTGGTTCCCTCACACTCTGTTGGTTCCCTCAGATCACTCTGTTTGTTCCCTCAGATCACTCTGTTTGTTCCCTCAGATCACTCTGTTGGTTCCCTCACACTCTGTTTGTTCCCTCAGATCACTCTGTTTGTTCCCTCAGATCACTCTGTTTGTTCCCTCAGATCACTCTGTTGGTTCCCTCAGATCACTCTGTTTGTTCCCTCAGATCACTCTGTTGGTTCCCTCAGATCACTCTGTTTGTTCCCTCAGATCACTCTGTTTGTTCCCTCAGATCACTCTGTTGGTTCCCTCAGATCACTCTGTTGGTTCCCTCACACTCTGTTTGTTCCCTCAGATCACTCTGTTGGTTCCCTCAGATCACTCTGTTGGTTCTCTCACACTCTGTTCGTTCCCTCAGATCACTCTGTTGGTTCCCTCAGATCACTCTGTTGGTTCCCTCACACTCTGTTGGTTCCCTCACACTCTGTTTGTTCCCTCAGATCACTCTGTTGGTTCCCTCACACTCTGTTGGTTCCCTCACACTCTGTTTGTTCCCTCAGATCACTCTGTTGGTTCCCTCACACTCTGTTGGTTCCCTCAGATCACTCTGTTGGTTCCCTCACACTCTGTTTGTTCCCTCAGATCACTCTGTTGGTTCCCTCACACTCTGTTGGTTCCCTCACACTCTGTTTGTTCCCTCAGATCACTCTGTTGGTTCCCTCAGATCACTCTGTTTGTTCCCTCGGATCACTCTGTTGGTTCCCTCACACTCTGTTGGTTCCCTCAGATCACTCTGTTGGTTCCTTCAGATCACTCTGTTGGTTCCCTCAGATCACTCTGTTGGTTCCCTCAGATCACTCTGTTGGTTCCCTCAGATCACTCACTTGTTTCCCTCAGATCACTCTGTTTGTTCCCTCAGATCACTCCGTTTGTTCCCTCAGATCACTCTGTTGGTTCCCTCAGATCACTCTGTTGGTTCCCTCAGATCACTCACTTGTTTCCTCAGATCACTCTGTTGGTTCCCTCAGATCACTCTGTTGGTTCCCTCAGATCACTCTGTTGGTTCCCTCAGATGTATTAGCGTACTTCAATAACTCCAGGGTGTTGTTTATTTGAATCTCTGCACATTGTTGGGGCTACAATTAGTTGAAAAAGGCGTTTAAATTGCACGAAATGTTGTTTAAATTGATAGAATTTCAATATGAAGCAGGAGCTAGCTGCAGGTTGTTTTCCTTATTGTATTATACACTATGGGAGCCGGATCTTATGGCTCCTTGAACGGCTCTCATCCGGATAGGTGAGACACCGGGGTCAAATCAGGGGTCAAATCCAAGTAGGGGTTAGGGTTAGGATAAGAAGTCAAGTTGGAACAATAAACAAAATTAAAAACAACAGGAGGTCAACTAAAGGTCGTGAAAAGGGGGCGGGGTTAGTAGGGAATCACCAGGATAGTGATTGACTGTATCGCCAGGAATCTACTTTTACTCACAGAATGTATAACTTGCTTCATCTCTCAGCCGAACTCCTACTCAAGCAGCGTGCGTTACGCCATCATCTCTACGGCTCATGTGCAGTCAGGAGAGCAGGTTCCTTTAAAGGCGAGTGGATTTACGGCAGGCGGAGAACCAACGATAAAAAGAACGGCTCTTTGGTACGACTCGGTTCCCTCGTACCGAAGAGCCGTTCAAAAGAATCGGATCGTTCGCTCGTCACATCACTTTCATACACCTAACTTACTAACTGAAGGGTGTCGATCATTGAGAACGTGTTAAAAGAGCCGAACGTAATGATCTGAGGAAACACGAATGATACCAGCTGATGAAGAGGAGGGCTGAGTGATACCAGAAGATGAAGAAGAG
>NW_022988057.1:2500-7500 GCF_902827165.1 Trematomus bernacchii | reverse complement strand
ACACACACACACACACACACACACACACACACACACACACACACACACACACACACACACACACACACACACACACACAAACGAACACATGTTCAGGTTATTATGTATCCCTTGTTTATCTGTTATCATGTTATACTGTATATCCATTTAATATTTGTAAATTCAACATGTATATTTTCTACTTTCTTGTTTAGTTCTAGTCTTTTTAATTTGTAATGTCATGTGTTTTATGCAACACAAACTGTGGCGGAAACTTCTGAAACAATGGAGAGTCAGGACTCAGAGAGACACGAGGAGAGCTGGAGCTTTGATGGAGTCAGGACTCAGAGAGACACGAGGAGAGCTGGAGCTTTGATGGAGTCAGGACTCAGAGAGACACGAGGAGAGCTGGAGCTTTGATGGAGTCAGGACTCAGAGAGACACGAGGAGAGCTGGAGCTTTGATGGAGTCAGGACTCAGAGAGACACGAGGAGAGCTGGAGCTTTGATGGAGTCAGGACTCAGAGAGACACGAGGAGAGCTGGAGCTTTGATGGAGTCAGGACTCAGAGAGACACGAGGAGAGCTGGAGCTTTGATGGAGTCAGGACTCAGAGAGACACGAGGAGAGCTGGAGCTTTGATGGAGTCAGGACTCAGAGAGACACGAGGAGAGCTGGAGCTTTGATGGAGTCAGGACTCAGAGAGACACGAGGAGAGCTGGAGCTTTGATGCTTTCACACCAGCGCTTTTCCCTTTCTAGCTCCTAGCTAGAGCTTTTCTGGTTCAGCTCCGGTTTCCCTTTTCAGCTCCCGCTCTGTTCACACCGCCCAGAGCTGCCGCTGCTGCGTCATGACGTCACCGTTTACATCGCTGATTTTCTCCCCAACGGAGCTCACAACAACAACAACAACAACAACAACAACAACAACAACAACAACGGGGGGGGACTGCGTCGGGTCGATGATCGCGTTGCTTTTAATCATACGAAGCCAGATTAAATTAAATAACTACTTCTCCAACCTTATACTTTTCTCCAGAGTGCCGTGGTTCATTGTTTATTAATGTGTTTCAGCGGCATTTAGCGACCGCTGCAGTGCTGACTGCTCTTCCACGGGAGTTTATTCTCCCGTTAGCTCCGGGTTAGCTCACACGGCTCTAAAGTATTCACTGTCTGACTGTCACACAAGCAGCTGATACATATCCCCAGTTCCCCTTAAGTGAATGTGTGTCAGTCTGAATTGACGCTGTTTGGCATCACAACGCTGTTATGAAAGTTTCTCTGGTATAACATGGGTGATGTTAGCATAGCAACCGAAGCTAAACTGACTACTTGCTAAGCCGTTTTCTACAGGCACTTTTTACCGGCGTATTTTTCATTATGATTCTACTTGTGATAGTCGGACATGACAACCTGTGCAGCCCATGTATTGATTCCATCCGATAGCTGCTATAATAACAAACAAAACGTCTGCCTGCTCTCCACAATGATCAATAACAGCGAACGGATGGTCAAAGTAAGGTACAAATAAACAGAATCACACGAAGCCTGGTTAGTGTTGCCTGACTTTATAAAGTGTGTTTTTTTTTAATAAGTGTGTGGTTGCCTTCTAGTCACTTTGCTCAGCGCTACTGCTTGTAGGCAGGCATGACGAGACTCTTCAGTCGACCCATGTTCAGGGGAGGTGGGTTTAGTTTCCTGCACGCCTCGACGTAAGAGAGACGTAAGCGACGCCGCCTCTAGCTCCGAAGCTCCTGCCTCTAGACCGACAATTTTTTGGAGCTGGAAGTGAACCGCATTCCGGAGCTATGACGCGGCGCCGCTGCGGTGTGAACAGGAAAAAGCGGCGCGCCGGTGTGAAAGGGGCAAGAGAGACACGAGGAGAGCTGGAGCTTTGATGGCAAACACTGACGGTTTATTTGGAGTTACGGCCGGAGAACTCACAAGACAGGTGGTGTGTCACGAGTTGACACGGCGGTTGCCAAACCAATTCTGAAGAACTCTTCTGTAGTTCCAGGTTTTAACTAGTTCAGAGTGAAATAATCAACATTCTTTATCAGTGAGACTAAACATTATGGACCCTGAATCTAACTAGAGCTCTCGTCCATAGGAAAGAATGTGCGCCAGGGAACCTACGTCCCTGAACAGTAAACTACGTCATGTCAGCTTGTGCTCTGTCAGACTGGCAACAACAATGCGTCCAAGCTGCTCCTTCTCCAGAGAGATAGCAGCAGAACCCAAGCTGCTCCTCCTTCAGAGAGATAGCAGCAGAACCCAAGCTGCTCCTCCTCCAGAGAGATAGCAGCAGAACCCAAGCTGCCCCTCCTTCAGAGAGATAGCAGCAGAACCCAAGCTGCCCCTCCTTCAGAGAGATAGCAGCAGAACCCAAGCTGCCCCTCCTCCAGAGAGATAGCAGCAGAACCCAAGCTGCTCCTCCTTCAGAGAGATAGCAGCAGAACCCAAGCTGCCCCTCCTTCAGAGAGATAGCAGCAGAACCCAAGCTGCCCCTCCTTCAGAGAGATAGCAGCAGAACCCAAGCTGCCCCTCCTTCAGAGAGATAGCAGCAGAACCCAAGCTGCCCCTTCTCCAGAGAGATAGCAGCAGAACCCAAGCTGCCCCTCCTCCAGAGAGATAGCAGCAGAACCCAAGCTGCCCCTTCTCCAGAGAGATAGCAGCAGAACCCAAGCTGCCCCTCCTTCAGAGAGATAGCAGCAGAACCCAAGCTGCCCCTCCTCCAGAGAGATAGCAGCAGAACCCAAGCTGCCCCTCCTCCAGAGAGATAGCAGCAGAACCCAAGCTGCCCCTTCTCCAGAGAGATAGCAGCAGAACCCAAGGCCGTAGACCTGTGCCGTGGGAAAGGAGGCAGTGAGAGGAGAACATGATGAACTGGGTCGAAGGCTGAATACCTGAGCAAATGATTCCCTAACACAAACATTTCCCAAATTGAGATCAATAAAGTACTTCTTATGATTGTTTCTACTTTGTTCCTCACTTCTGTTCACATCCCAAATCTGTTTATATCTGACACATTTCCTCTGTTTATGGAAGAGAGACATGTTGTTAGGATGCATGAGGTATTAGTAATGCATGGCTTTAATCTGCTCTCAGTGAAAAGAGGAACTCTCACGTCGAACGGCAGCACCTCCACAGACGTGTTGAACAGCTTGTCTCCAGGGTGCTCCATGTGCCCGCTGCGGAAGAAGAACCTGACGGGGACACGGACAGGCGTTTACAAATATATATATCAAATCTGTACTTTATAGAATAATTAAAGCTAGTGTAAAACAACTTTTTAAATATCTCAAATGTTATTTATGTGATTGATGTTGTTGTTGTTATTGATGTTGTTTATGATATCTATGTATCCCCACCTCTCGATGCGGACAGGGCGTGAAGAAGCGTATCCGGATGAAGTCCCCTGAGACGGGGGTGAAGGCCCAGAAGAAGTCCTCCCCCAGGTAGGCTTTCTCCAGAGTGAAGTGCTGGTAGGTCTTCAGAGAGGTCGTGACCTCTGCCAGGGGGTTAGCGTGACCTTTGTGGAGCGTCTGCTTCCCAAAGTCCTTATCCTGCAGGGAAACATGCAGGGTTACCATACAGGTCTATACACACTGATGCTGAATGTCCTCTTCCAACATGAGAGTAACATGCTAACAAAGGTATCCCAACTGTAGCTGTGTTCATGACAGGATGTCTGATTACCTAGAAGAGCATCAGGACTGTTTTAGGCATATGATAGCTATGTGATTAACATGATGATTCAGCCTCTATGGAGATAGACATATGACAAGCATGATCATTTCTGACGTGGAGCTAATCTGAAGTAAACATTGAATACTGCTTTCTATTCCTCCATCTTGTGACTGTGTAACTCCCTCTCTTGGATATCAGCATGTGAAGGACACTGTTCAGGAACTAGTTGATGCTCTGTATGTGATGACTACTTCCATTCTGGAGAGGATCACAGATACATGGATCCTGAGATTGAAGCTCAAGCCCGGGACCAGTGATTATTAACATTTTGAGATTTGAGAAAAAGTCAGATTTTTGTGAAAGTCAGAATTCTGAGAAAAAGTCCGAATTTTTGAGAAAGTCGATTTTTTGAGATTTTCAGTAAAAAGCCAACATTTTGATAGAAGTCAGATTTTTGATATTTTGATAAAAAGTCAGAATTTTGATAAAAATTCAGATTTTTGATAAAAATTCAGATTTTTGATAAAAAGTCAGAATTTTGAGAAAAAGTCAGAATTTTGGGAAAAAGCCAGAATTTTGAGAAAAAGTCAGAATTTTGAGAAAAAGTCAGAATTTTGAGAAAAAGTCAGAATTTTGATATTTTGAGAAAAAGTCAGATTTTTGTGAAAGTCAGAATTCTGAGAAAAAGTCCGAATTTTTGAGATTTTCAGTAAAAAGCCAACATTTTGATAGAAGTCAGATTTTTGATATTTTGATAAAAAGTCAGAATTTTGATAAAAATTCAGATTTTTGATAAAAAGTCAGAATTTTGAGAAAAAGTCAGAATTTTGGGAAAAAGCCAGAATTTTGAGAAAAAGTCAGAATTTTGATATTTTGAGAAAAAGTCAGAATTTTGATATTTTCAGAAAAAAAAACAACATTTTGAGAACAAGTTCAGTGTTTTGTACATGACAACCGGTATTCCTCCATCTTGTGACTGTGTAACTCCCT
This sequence comes from Trematomus bernacchii, assembly GCF_902827165.1. NCBI lineage: Eukaryota > Metazoa > Chordata > Actinopteri > Perciformes > Nototheniidae > Trematomus > Trematomus bernacchii. The sequence goes on along the minus strand of NW_022988057.1, from coordinate 2,844 downwards.
CTCTTGGATATCAGCATGTGAAGGACACTGTTCAGGAATTAGTTGATGCTCTGTATGTGATGACTACTTCCATTCTGGAGAGGATCACAAATACATGGATCCTGAGATTGAAGCTCCAGCCGGGGACTAGGGAGATGTTTCTAACACACATAAATAATGCTCTGAACCTGCTTCCCAAAGTCCTGATCCTGATAGCAAACATACTTAACATTCAGGTTTATATACAAATATATGATGGTCCTAATCTGCTTCTTAAAGTCCTGATCCTGCATGGAAACACGTTTATATATCATTGATCTATATGAAAAATGTGATTAATGATCAATTCATCTTTGCAGTTTCCA
>NW_022988056.1:32500-40000 GCF_902827165.1 Trematomus bernacchii | reverse complement strand
AGTCCTCACAGGTGTATCTGTTCAGGTGTATCTGTTCAGGTGTATCTGTTCAGGTGTATCTGTTCAGGTGTATCTGTTCAGGTGTATCTGTTCAGGTGTATCTGCTCAGGTGTATCTGTTCAGGTGTATCTGCTCAGGTGTATCTGTTCAGGTGTATCTGTTCAGGTGTATCTGTTCAGGTGTATCTGCTCAGGTGTATCTGCTCAGGTGTATCTGCTCAGGTGTATCTGTTCAGGTGTATCTGCTCAGGTGTATCTGTTCAGGTGTATCTGCTCAGGTGTATCTGTTCAGGTGTATCTGCTCAGGTGTATCTGTTCAGGTGTATCTGCTCAGGTGTATCTGTTCAGGTGTATCTGTTCAGGTGTATCTGTTCAGGTGTATCTGTTCAGGTGTATCTGCTCAGGTGTATCTGCTCAGGTGTATTTGTTCAGGTGTATCTGTTCAGGTGTAGTCTGCTCAGGTGTCAGGTGTATCTGTTCAGGTGTATCTGTTCAGGTGTATCTGTTCAGGTGTATCTGCTCAGGTGTATCTGCTCAGGTGTATTTGTTCAGGTGTATCTGTTCAGGTGTAGTCTGCTCAGGTGTCAGGTGTATCTGTTCAGGTGTAGTCTGCTCAGGTGTAGTCTGCTCAGGTGTATCTGTTCAGGTGTAGTCTGCTCAGGTGTAGTCTGCTCAGGTGTATCTGTTCAGGTGTAGTCTGCTCAGGTGTATCTGCTCAGGTGTAGTCTGCTCAGGTGAACGTCAGGTGACTAACACACTGTGTGTCCTCAGCTGTGGGTGCAGGAGAGGATGGCCGTGGCCACGTCCTCAGACCACGGGAACAACCTGCAGACGGTGCAGCTGCTCATCAAGAAGAACCAGGTCAGAACGCGTTCAGGAACATCTGACCCAGGATCTGTTCCACATCATGTCTCATGTATTTAAACATGGTCCTCAGACGCTGCAGAAGGAGATCCAGGGTCATCAGCCTCGTATCGACGACATCCTGGAGCGCAGCGTCAGCCTCCTGAAGGACGAGTCCTCGGAGGCGACCCGTGGGCGTCTGGCGGCGCTGCAGGAGCTGTGGGCTCAGCTGAAGGAGGAGGCGCAGCGACGCCTCGACCGCCTGCAGGAGGCGCACCGTGCGCAGCAGTACTACTTTGACGCTGCCGAGGCCGAAGCCTGGATGAGCGAGCAGGAGCTGTACATGATGTCTGAGGAGAAGGCCAAGGTGAGGTCACATGATACACTGTGTTCACCTGATGTAGCCCCGCCCCTTTCCCCTGTCTGAGGAGAAGGCCAAGGTGAGGTCACATGATACACTGTGATCACCTGATGTAGCCTCCCCCCTTTCCGGGGGTTCGAACATTTGAGATTTGAGGAAAAAGTGCGAAATCTTTGAAAAAAGTCAGAAATTTGAGGAAAAAAGTCAGAATTTTGAGATTTTGAGAAAAAAATCTGGATTTTTTTATTTTTTGAAAAAAAGTCAGTATTTTGAGAAATGTCTGAAAAGATTGAGATGTGTGTGTGTGTGTGTGTGTTTTGAATGTGTGTGTTCCAGGACGAACTGAGTGCGGTCACCATGCAGAAGAAGCATCAGATCGCGGAGCAGGCGGTGGAGGATTACGCTGAGGCGGTGCACCTGCTGTCCAAGACCAGCAGAGGCCTGGTGGCCGAGGCTCACCCCGAGAGGTCGCTATGCTATCATTATTATTTCTATTATTATTATATTACTATCAGTGTTCAGGACCTCTGTAGATAAAGAGGATGTTATTGGTGTTTATTTAGGGTTTGTTTATGTTATTTATCTGCGTATCTGAGTTGCTTTAAAGCCCTAACAAACATTATCTTTGCTCAACTTCAGTCATGAAACAGACCTAACCCTAACCTGCTTCACATTCACAGAAACTTCAATAAAATGCATTTCAATATTATAATACATTGTGTATAACAGGAGTGTGTGTGTGTGTGTGTGTGTGTGTGTGTGTGTGTGTGTGTGTGTGTGTGTGTGTGTGTGTGTGTGTGTGTGTGTGTGTGTGTGCAGTGAGAGGATCAGCATGCGTCAGTCTCAGGTGGATAAGCTGTATGCAGGTATGAAGGACCTATCAGAGGAGAGGCGGGGCCGACTGGATGAGAGGCTCCGCCTCTTCCTGCTGAACAGGGAAGTGGACGAGCTGGAGCAGTGGGTCGCTGAGAGGGAGGTGGTGGCAGGAAGTCATGAACTGGGACAGGACTACGAGCACGTTACTGTACGTACACACACACACATGTTGATGCATTAAAGCAGTGGTTCTCAAAGTGGGGGGCGCAGAGGCAGGACAGGGGGGGGGCGCAGAGGCAGGACAGGGGGGGCACAGAGGCAGGACAGGGGGGGCGCAGAGGCAGGACAGGGGGGGGCGCAGAGGCAGGACAGGGGGCGGCGCAGAGGCAGGACAGGGGGCGGCGCAGAGGCAGGACAGGGGGGGGCGCAGAGGCAGGACAGGGGGGGCGCAGAGGCAGGACAGGGGGGCGCAGAGGCAGGACAGGGGGCGGCGCAGAGGCAGGACAGGGGGGGGCGCAGAGGCAGGACAGGGGGCGGCGCAGAGGCAGGACAGGGGGGGCACAGAGGCAGGACAGGGGGGGGCGCAGAGGCAGGACAGGGGGGGGGCGCAGAGGCAGGACAGGGGGGGGCGCAGAGGCAGGACAGGGGGCGGCGCAGAGGCAGGACAGGGGGGGGCGCAGAGGCAGGACAGGGGGGGGCGCAGAGGCAGGACAGGGGGGGCACAGAGGCAGGACAGGGGGCGGCGCAGAGGCAGGACAGGGGGGGGCGCAGAGGCAGGACAGGGGGGGCGCAGAGGCAGGACAGGGGGGGCGCAGAGGCAGGACAGGGGGGCCGCAGAGGCAGGACAGGGGGGGGCGCAGAGGCAGGACAGGGGGGGGGCGCAGAGGCAGGACAGGGGGGGGGCGCAGAGGCAGGACAGGGGGGGCGCAGAGGCAGGACAGGGGGGGCGCAGAGGCAGGACAGGGGGGGGCGCAGAGGCAGGACAGGGGGGGCGCAGAGGCAGGACAGGGGGGGCGCAGAGGCAGGACAGGGGGGCGCAGAGGCAGGACAGGGGGGGGCGCAGAGGCAGGACAGGGGGGGGGCGCAGAGGCAGGACAGGGGGGGGCGCAGAGGCAGGACAGGGGGGGCGCAGAGGCAGGACAGGGGGGGCGCAGAGGCAGGACAGGGGGGGCGCAGAGGCAGGACAGGGGGGGCGCAGAGGCAGGACAGATGTGAGACTGGGTTGGTCTCAAACGTTTTGGTCACCATTAACGTAAACAATTATTTCCGAGGCACACGTTTATATGATCATTATAGTTATAAAAAGTAGTGGAGTAGAAGTACACCATGTACCTCTGAACTGTAGAGGAGTAGAAGTACACCATGTACCTCTGAACTGTAGTGGAGTAGAAGTACACCATGTACCTCTGAACTGTAGTGGAGTAGAAGTACACCATGTACCTCTGAACTGTAGTGGAGTAGAAGTACACCATGTACCTCTGAACTGTAGTGGAGTAGAAGTACACCATGTACCTCTGAACTGTAGTGGAGTAGAAGTACACCATGTACCTCTGAACTGTAGTGGAGTAGAAGTACACCATGTACCTCTGAACTGTAGAGGAGTAGAAGTACACCATGTACCTCTGAACTGTAGAGGAGTAGAAGTACACCATGTACCTCTGAACTGTAGTGCAGTAGAAGTACACCATGTACCTCTGAACTGTAGTGGAGTAGAAGTACACCATGTACCTCTGAACTGTAGAGGAGTAGAAGTACACCATGTACCTCTGAACTGTAGAGGAGTAGAAGTACACCATGTACCTCTGAACTGTAGTGGAGGAGAAGTACACCATGTACCTCTGAACTGTAGTGCAGTAGAAGTACACCATGTACCTCTGAACTGTAGTGGAGTAGAAGTACACCATGTACCTCTGAACTGTAGTGGAGTAGAAGTACACCATGTACCTCTGAACTGTAGTGGAGGAGAAGTACACCATGTACCTCTGAACTGTAGTGGAGGAGAAGTACACCATGTACCTCTGAACTGTAGTGGAGTAGAAGTACACCATGTACCTCTGAACTGTAGTGGAGGAGAAGTACACCATGTACCTCTGAACTGTAGTGGAGTAGAAGTACACCATGTACCTCTGAACTGTAGTGGAGTAGAAGTACACCATGTACCTCTGAACTGTAGAGGAGTAGAAGTACACCATGTACCTCTGAACTGTAGTGGAGTAGAAGTACAGAGTAGCATGAAATGGAAATATTCAAGTCCCTCAAAATTGCATTCAATACAGTACTTGCGTTCATGTACTTAGTTACTTTACACCACTGATTTTATTTGCAGATGCTGCAGGAGCGTTTCCGGGAGTTCGCCCGCGACACGGGGAACATCGGTCAGGAGCGCGTGGACACGGTGAACCGGCTGGCGGACGATCTGATCAACGCGGGGCACGGCGACGCGGCCACGGTGGCGGAGTGGAAGGACGGGCTGAACGAGGCGTGGGCCGACCTGCTGGAGCTCATCGACACCCGCACGCAGATCCTCGCCGCCTCCTTCGAGCTGCACAAGTTCTACCACGACGGCAAGGAGATCCTGCTGCGCATCGTGGACAAACAGAAGAAGCTTCCGGAGGAGGCGGGACGCGACCAGAACACCGTGGAGACGCTGCAGAGGATGCACTCGACCTTCGAGCACGACATCCAGGCGCTGGGGACGCAGGTACGATCCCCCCGGGGGGCTGGGTTAAAGTATACATTAACCCCAACCTACTACTTTCAATCTGAGGTCGCAGCTAAACGTCATGTTTAAATGTTCACAGATGATCACTCGTTACTCTGGTTGATCAGAAAGTAGTTCCCTGACAGCATGTCCCTCTGTGCCCCCTCAGAGCTGTCACTCAAACAGAGACACGCCCAACATCTTTAAAGTCATATATATACTGCAACAAAGTGGATCATTTAACTAGTAGCAGTAGTAGTAGTTGTTGTTGTTGTTGTTGTTGTAGTAGTAGTTGTTGTGGTAATCCTTTTATTTATTTTTCATTCCAAAAATGTCCAAAATATATGAAAAATGACCGTTTGCTGAGTAACGTTGACCTTTGCCCCCCCTGCAGGTGCGGCAGCTGCAGGACGACGCGGTGCGCCTGCAGGCGGCGTACGCGGGGGATAAAGCTGATGACATCCAGCGGAGGGAGCAGGAGGTTCTGGAGGCCTGGAGGTTCCTGCTGGAGGCCTGCGACGCCCGGAGGCTGAGGCTCATCCACACCGGGGACAAGTTCAGGTTCTTCAGCCTGGTGAGGGACCTCATGCTGTGGATGGAGGACGTGATCTGGCTCATCGAGGCCCAGGAGAACCCCAGGTACCCCCAGCGCTAAGCTAACACACAGGAGTACAATACTACTTCTCTAGTATTATTATTTATAAAGCACTTTAAAACCTCCAGACCAAAGTGCAGTCAAATAAACAAATACACATACGAAAAGTAGTGCAGGGAGGACGTGTTTCTGTAGAGGAACCTGAAGGCAGCATCTCTGCAGCTAACCACAGAAAACCATTGAAGAGAGCCAGGGACAGGAAGTGAGGAGATGCTGACTCATGTCAGGGTTTAGGACTCATAATGCTGACTCATGTCAGGGTTTAGGACTCATAATGCTGACTCATGTCAGGGTTTAGGACTCATAATGCTGACTCATGTCAGGGTTCAGGACTCATAATGCTGACTCATGCCAGGGTTTAGGACTCATAATGCTGACTCATGCCAGGGTTTAGGACTCATAATGCTGACTCATGCCAGGGTTTAGGACTCATGTCAGGGTTTAGGACTCATAATGCTGACTCATGCCAGGGTTTAGGACTCATAATGCTGACTCGTGTCAGGGTTCAGGACTCATAATGCTGACTCATGCCAGGGTTTAGGACTCATAATGCTGACTCATGTCAGGGTTCAGGACTCATAATGCTGACTCATGTCAGGGTTTAGGACTCATAATTCTGACTCGTGTCAGGGTTCAGGACTCATAATGCTGACTCATGCCAGGGTTTAGGACTCATAATGCTGACTCATGCCAGAGTTTAGGACTCATAATGCTGACTCATGCCAGGGTTTAGGACTCATACCCTAACCCTAACCCTCATGCCAGGGTTTAGGACTCATAATGCTGACTCATACCAGAGTTTAGGACTCATAATGCTGACACATGCCAGGGTTTAGGACTCATAATGCTGACTCATGCCAGGGTTTAGGACTCATACCCTAACCCTAACCCTCATGCCAGGGTTTAGGACTCATAATGCTGACTCATGCCAGGGTTTAGGACTCATACCCTAACCCTAACCCTCATGCCAGAGTTTAGGACTCATAATGCTGACACATGCCAGGGTTTAGGACTCATAATGCTGACTCATACCAGAGTTTAGGACTCATAATGCTGACACATGCCAGGGTTTAGGACTCATAATGCTGACTCATGCCAGGGTTTAGGACTCATACCCTAACCCTAACCCTCATGCCAGGGTTTAGGACTCATAATGCTGACTCATGCCAGGGTTTAGGACTCATAATGCTGACTCATGCCAGGGTTTAGGACTCATTCTCCTGTGTGTTCCAGAGACGTGTCGTCGGTGGAGCTGCTGATGAATAACCATCAGGGCATCAAGGCGGAGATCGATGCTCGTAACGACAGCTTCACGACCTGCATCGAGCTCGGGAAGTCGCTACTGGCCCGGAAACACTTTGCTTCTGAGGAGGTGAGGGGGGCTAGAGGGTGGAGAGGTTACACAACAGGTCGTTGAATAGCTCAGCTGGTAGAGGAGGGACCATGCTCTGGAGCTGCGTCCCCCAGAGGAGGGACCATGCTCTGGAGCTGCGTCCCCCAGAGGAGGGACCATGCTCTGGAGCTGCGTCCCCCAGAGGAGGGACCATGCTCTGCATGTCATTCCCTCTGTGCCCCCACAGAGCTGTCACTCAAATAGAGACACCTGTGGCCCAACATCTTTAAAATAATATATATATATATATATACTGTAACAAAGTGGATAATTTAACTAGTAGTGGTAGTAGTACATTACATTACATTGCATTTAGCTGACGCTTTTATCCAAAGCGACTTACAATAAGTGCATTCGACCAAGAAGATACAAACTTGAAGAAAACAGAATCATATAAGTACATCAGGTTTCATAGAGCCAAAACATTTCAAGTGCTACTCAACTAGCTTTAGATAAGCCAGTCCTTTGTTAGTAAGTCCTTTGTTAGAAAGTCCTTTGTTAGTAAGTCCTTTCTTAGTATATAAGTGCTTTGTTAGTATATAAGTGCTTTGTTAGTATATAAGTGCTTTGTTAGTGCTTCTATTGCTCGAAGTGGAGTCTAAAGAGATGAGTCTTCAGTCTGCTCTGGAAGATGTGTAAGCTTTCTGCTGTCCTGATGTCAATGGGGAGCTCATTCCACCATGTTGGAGCCAGGATATCAAACCCACGTGTTTCTGCTGATGGGAACTTGGG
>NW_022988056.1:0-22500 GCF_902827165.1 Trematomus bernacchii | reverse complement strand
AGCAGAGGTTTTCAAAAATAAAACACCATGTGTACTTCCTGTTTCCAGAGTAAAGGCGTTCAGTAACAGGAAGTGTTTGTGTCTCTGCAGCGTCACTCAGAACGGACTGCCCTCCGACCCAGAATCCCCCCCGGTCAGTACCACACCTTTATTAATTACCTTTATTTATTATCTTCATTTATTCTGAAATTAAACGTGTGTTGTTTTGATAAAATACATTTTAATTGTTCCTAAATATTGGTGTTACTTCACATAATATATATATATTGTATAGGGTTAGGGTTATGGGGTTAGCCGCTACCCGCCGAACTTGGAGTCGATCGGATAAAATCTCTCGGAGATCTCTGAAGTACGGAGAGGGAAAACGTGATTAATTGTGTTTTCCCAACGCCAAATTCAAAATGGCCGACTTCCTGTACGTTTTTTTATACACCTCACTTTAGATTTACGTAGCGATTTTCGTTTTTTTACGTGAAAGTGGGGGGAGTTTACGTTAAAAATGGAAGTGGGCGTGGCCTGCACATTTTTTCACGCAGAGTTCCGGAACCAATTACACATCGCAATTTTCACCAGTCGTGACGCGCGTGCAACATTTGGTGATTTTTCATATATGTTGCGGGGGTCAAAAGTGCGTTGTGTGTGTTTTGCACGTCGATTAAATTGATCCTATCTCATGCGAGTTATAGTGACGCGCATCTGCCGTCATGACCTCTGGTCTCAGACCCTCATAATGACTGTGTGTGTGTGTGTGTGTGTCAGGAGGGGGTGGTCGCTCCCCCCATGGTGAACGGTGACGGCGGCTCTAAGGACCCGAGCCCCGGCAGCTCGCCCCCCCCCTCCAGGAAGAAGAGCAGCCAGGCCTCCACGCTGCCCCTCCGCACCCCCGACGCCGGGACCCTGCTGGAGGGGAACCTGCACCGGAAACACGAGTGGGAGGGGCCTAACAAGAAGGCCTCCAACAGGTAAACACAGACACACACACGAGTGGGAGGGGCCTAACAAGAAGGGCTCCAATAGGTAAACACAGACACACACACGAGTGGGAGGGGCCTAACAAGAAGGCCTCCAACAGGTAAACACAGACACACACACGAGTGGGAGGGGCCTAACAAGAAGGGCTCCAATAGGTAAACACAGACACACACACGAGTGGGAGGGGCCTAACAAGAAGGCCTCCAACAGGTAAACACAGACACACACACGAGTGGGAGGGGCCTAACAAGAAGGCCTCCAATAGGTAAACACAGACACACACACAAGTGGGAGGGGCCTAACAAGAAGGCCTCCAATAGGTAAACACAGACACACACACGAGTGGGAGGGGCCTAACAAGAAGGCCTCCAATAGGTAAACACAGACACACACACGAGTGGGAGGGGCCTAACAAGAAGGCCTCCAATAGGTAAACACAGACACACACACGAGTGGGAGGGGCCTAACAAGAAGGCCTCCAATAGGTAAACACAGACACACACACGAGTGGGAGGGGCCTAACAAGAAGGCCTCCAATAGGTAAACACAGACACACACACAAGTGGGAGGGGCCTAACAAGAAGGCCTCCAATAGGTAAACACAGACACACACACGAGTGGGAGGGGCCTAACAAGAAGGCCTCCAATAGGTAAACACAGACACACACACGAGTGGGAGGGGCCTAACAAGAAGGCCTCCAATAGGTAAACACAGACACACACACGAGTGGGAGGGGCCTAACAAGAAGGCCTCCAATAGGTAAACACAGACACACACACGAGTGGGAGGGGCCTAACAAGAAGGCCTCCAATAGGTAAACACAGACACACACACGAGTGGGAGGGGCCTAACAAGAAGGCCTCCAATAGGTAAACACAGACACACACACGAGTGGGAGGGGCCTAACAAGAAGGCCTCCAATAGGTAAACACAGACACACACACGAGTGGGAGGGGCCTAACAAGAATGCCTCCAATAGGTAAACACAGACACACACACGAGTGGGAGGGGCCTAACAAGAAGGCCTCCAATAGGTAAACACAGACACACACACGAGTGGGAGGGGCCTAACAAGAAGGCCTCCAATAGGTAAACACAGACACACACACGTGAGGGAGGGGCCTAACAAGAAGGCCTCCAATAGGTAAACACAGACACACACATGAGTGGGAGGGGCCTAACAAGAAGGCCTCCAATAGGTAAACACAGACACACACACGAGTGGGAGGGGCCTAACAAGAATGCCTCCAATAGGTAAACACAGACACACACACGAGTGGGAGGGGCCTAACAAGAAGGCCTCCAATAGGTAAACACAGACACACACACGAGTGGGAGGGGCCTAACAAGAAGGCCTCCAACAGGTAAACACAGACACACACACGAGTGGGAGGGGCCTAACAAGAAGGCCTCCAATAGGTAAACACAGACACACACACGAGTGGGAGGGGCCTAACAAGAAGGCCTCCAATAGGTAAACACAGACACACACACGAGTGGGAGGGGCCTAACAAGAAGGCCTCCAATAGGTAAACACAGACACACACACGAGTGGGAGGGGCCTAACAAGAAGGCCTCCAATAGGTAAACACAGACACACACACGAGTGGGAGGGGCCTAACAAGAATGCCTCCAATAGGTAAACACAGACACACACACGAGTGGGAGGGGCCTAACAAGAAGGCCTCCAATAGGTAAACACAGACACACACACGAGTGGGAGGGGCCTAACAAGAAGGCCTCCAATAGGTAAACACAGACACACACACGAGTGGGAGGGGCCTAACAAGAAGGCCTCCAATAGGTAAACACAGACACACACACGAGTGGGAGGGGCCTAACAAGAAGGCCTCCAACAAATGTCCAATTTTCTCTAATGTCAAATGATGTGTAAGATCTTTAATCCACAGCTTAAAGTTGCAGGAAATGTTTCTTTCCACTTAAACAATATGAGACGTCTGGCTAGCTGTGTTAGCTTTGGTTGTCGATAAAGTTCCAGAGTGTTGTATAAGATAAGATAAAATAGAAGTACTATATTGATCCCAATTTAGGAAATGTTTGCGTTGCAGCAGCATAAAAAGAAGAGGCATTGAACAATAGAGAATTTAAAAGACTAAAAATAAACAATCCAAAATGTGAACATCTCAAATATACTTGTGGAAAATAGAAATGTACAGTAACAAAATATAAAGCAGGATATTATATATACATTAAGTGTGAATGGAGTGTGTTATTAATCCTCTCGCTGCTACAGACCGTCTAATGTTCATTCTTAATGTGTGCACATGTATAAATGTGTCTGCTGTTGAGTATATATAGGATATACATATTTTTATATATATTTGTATTTTATATTCCTCTGGATTGTGGGAAACGGTATTTTGATCTCTCTGTACACACAAACTGAAAGACTGACAATAAAGTTGACTGTGATTGGCAGGTCGTGGCACAACGTGTACTGCGTGGTCAACAAACAGGAAGTGAGTTTCTATAAAGACGGGAAGGCGGCGGCGACTGGCCTCTCGTATCACGGAGAAACATCGCTGCGCCTGCAGGACGCCGTCTGTGACGTGGCCTCAGAATACAAGAAGAAGAAGCACGTCTTCAAACTACGGTGAGGGAACTTTATCTAAACATCATGTTCAGGTGTATATCAGTATGTAGTGTCTCTACTTTAAAGAGTCCTCTCCTGCTGATGTTCAGGTGTATATCAGTATGTAGTGTCTCTACTTTAAAGAGTCCTCTCCTGCTGATGTTCAGGTGTATATCAGTATGTAGTGTCTCTACTTTAAAGAGTCCTCTCCTGCTGATGTTCAGGTGTATATCAGTGTGTAGTGTCTCTACTTTAAAGAGTCCTCTCCTGCTGATGTTCAGGTGTATATCAGTATGTAGTGTCTCTACTTTAAAGAGTCCTCTCCTGCTGATGTTCAGGTGTATATCAGTGTGTAGTGTCTCTACTTTAAAGAGTCCTCTCCTGCTGATGTTCAGGTGTATATCAGTATGTAGTGTCTCTACTTTAAAGAGTCCTCTCCTGCTGATGTTCAGGTGTATATCAGTATGTAGTGTCTCTACTTTAAAGAGTCCTCTCCTGCTGATGTTCAGGTGTATATCAGTATGTAGTGTCTCTACTTTAAAGAGTCCTCTCCTGCTGATGTTCAGGTGTATATCAGTATGTAGTGTCTCTACTTTAAAGAGTCCTCTCCTGCTGATGTTCAGGTGTATATCAGTATGTAGTGTCTCTACTTTAAAGAGTCCTCTCCTGCTGATGTTCAGGTGTATATCAGTATTTAGTGTCTCTACTTTAAACAGTCCTCTCCTGCTGATGTTCAAGTGTATATCAGTATTTAGTGTCTCTACTTTAAAGAGTCCTCTCCTGCTGATGTTCAGGTGTATATCAGTATGTAGTGTCTCTACTTTAAAGAGTCCTCTCCTGCTGATGTTCAGGTGTATATCAGTATGTAGTGTCTCTACTTTAAAGAGTCCTCTCCTGCTGATGTTCAGGTGTATATCAGTATGTAGTGTCTCTACTTTAAAGAGTCCTCTCCTGCTGATGTTCAGGTGTATATCAGTATGTAGTGTCTCTACTTTAAAGAGTCCTCTCCTGCTGATGTTCAGGTGTATATCAGTATGTAGTGTCTCTACTTTAAAGAGTCCTCTCCTGCTGATGTTCAGGTGTATATCAGTATGTAGTGTCTCTACTTTAAAGAGTCCTCTCCTGCTGATGTTCAGGTGTATATCGGTATGTAGTGTCTCTACTTTAAAGAGTCCTCTCCTGCTGATGTTCAGGTGTATATCGGTATGTAGTGTCTCTACTTTAAAGAGTCCTCTCCTGCTGATGTTCAGGTGTATATCAGTATGTAGTGTCTCTACTTTAAAGAGTCCTCTCCTGCTGATGTGCAGGTGTATATCAGTATGTAGTGTCTCTACTTTAAAGAGTCCTCTCCTGCTGATGTTCAGGTGTATATCAGTATGTAGTGTCTCTACTTTAAAGAGTCCTCTCCTGCTGATGTTCAGGTGTATATCAGTATGTAGTGTCTCTACTTTAAAGAGTCCTCTCCTGCTGATGTTCAGGTGTATATCAGTATGTAGTGTCTCTACTTTAAAGAGTCCTCTCCTGCTGATGTTCAGGTGTATATCAGTATGTAGTGTCTCTACTTTAAAGAGTCCTCTCCTGCTGATGTTCAGGTGTATATCAGTATGTAGTGTCTCTACTTTAAAGAGTCCTCTTCTGCTGATGTTCAGGTGTATATCAGCATGTAGTGTCTCTACTTTAAAGAGTCCTCTTCTGCTGATGTTCAGGTGTATATCAGTATGTAGTGTCTCTACTTTAAAGAGTCCTGTGTAATATCATATTTCTCTTTGTTTAGAGCTGCTGATGGAAACGAGTATCTGTTCCAAGCCAAAGATGAAGTGAGTCTTTTTATTTCATCACTAAGTACCTGCTCTGTAAATGTTTCGGTCGGACATTGTATTTAAACATATGAAGGTATGTCCTGCTGTACTAATCCCATTGGACGAGGGAGATGCTGCCTTCAGGGACACAGAAACAGCTCTGTGTATGCTCAGCACTCCAACCCTTGATAACACATCACAGCCTGATACAGACAGCTTCTCTGTATCGCCTCGTTCACACATTAGATCAACACAAATACAGATTATATAAGCATTTCCTTTATGAGAATTTAAATGCTCACAGGTTTTACACCTCATATACTCAAGGACCACTAGGGGTCGCTCAAGGACCACTAGGGGTCGCTCAAGGACCACTAGGGGTCGCTCAAGGACCACACTTTGAGAAACACTGGTATTTATATTTACCTGCTGCTGTCTCTAACGACCAGAGGTGGGAGTAGTGGAGTACAAATACATCACATTTAGCTGAGGCTTTTCTCCAAAGAGACTTACAATCAGTGCATCCGACCAAGAAGATACAAACTAGAAGAAAACAGAATCATATAAGAACATCAGGTTTCATAGAGCCAAAACATTTCAAGTGCTACTCAACAGGCTTTAGATAAGCCAGTCCTTTGTTATCAAAGCAAATCAAGTTTTATTTATAAAGCACATTTAAAAGCGATTTTTGGTCGAGCCAAAGTGCTGTACATGTAATAAAAACACATTACTACAATCACAATAAAAGACAATAAATTACAACAGAAATATATCAAAAATAAAAATGAAACACAAGGAAAAGTCAGGAGTCGTGCTCCGCTCTAACTAGAAGGCCAGAGAGAAGAAGTGAGTTTTTAGTGTAGATTTAAAACCCCCTAGGGTCTGGGCCGACCTCACATGGAGGGGCAGAGTGTTCCAGAGCCTAGGGCCAGCTGCTGAGAAGGCTCGGTGCCCTCGGGTTTTGAGCCTGGTCTTGGGCACTACCAGCAGCAGCTGGTCAGCAGACCTTAAAGATCTGGCTGGGGTGTAGCGCTGGAGGAGTTCAGCTATATAGGCCGGAGCCAGCCCATTTAGGGCTTTGAAAACAAATAAAAGGATGTGTGTGATGTGTGTGTGTGTGTGTGTGTGTGTGTGTGTGTGTGTGTGTGTGTGTGTGTGTGTGTGTGTGTGTGTGGTGTGTGTGTGTGTGTGTGTGTGTGTGTGTGTGTGTGTGTGTGTGTGTGTGTGTGTGTGTGTGTGTGTGTGTGTGTGTGGTGTGTGTGTGTGTGTGTGTCCCTCTCTAACCTGTGGTGCCTCCCCCTCAGGAGGAGATGAGTTCCTGGATCGCGGCGGTCCTGAACGCCGGCTCCGAGCGCTCCGACCGTTCCGACCGCTCCGAGCCTCCCGGCAGCATCCCGGGAACGCCGGTGTCGGGTCGCGCTCAGACGCTGCCCAACGAGTCGAGTCCCGGGAAGAGAGAGAAGGACAAAGAGAAGGAGAAGGAGAAGGAGAAGCGCTTCAGCCTGTTCAGCAAGAAGAAGCAGTAGAGAGGAGACACTTTGGTGAAACTCGCGTTAGCATTCAGAGAGGACTTCACGGAGGCCTCTGTGGAGTCAGCCAGCCGCTCACCCTCCCACATCTACTGCCTTTCCAGCCATAAAGCCGCTTCATTACTCACCGCTCGCCGCACACGTTAGCCACATTAGCATCCGACAAAACTGTGAAAACCATTTCAATAAAGCTTAGAAAGATGTGGCTCAGATGAATTCACTTTGGGGCCAACTTCACAGCTGTTTATCTCTGTGATTCCAAAAGAACAGATTTATGAAAATTCAGTTTGAACAGGAAGCGGAGCAGCTGATATTTGAGGGCGACGGCTGGAAGAACTCCACGAGAACAACTGGAAGAGTTTCACCAAAGAGCGCCGTGAGGAAGTCTGTGTGTTTATTCTCAATGCAGTTTAGTTTTTTATATATTTTAGATTTGATTTCTTCTCGTGGTCGTCTGCTGGGTTTTAACATCGACGTTCTAACAAAACATCGGAGAGAAACCAGAAGGGGAACTTCCTTCACCTGGTTCCTTCACCTGGTTCCTTCACCTGGTTCCTTCACCTGGTTCCTTCACCTGGTTCCTTCACATGGTTCCTTCACCTAGTTCCTTCACTTGGTTCCTTCACCTGGTTCCTTCACCTGGTTCCTTCCCCTGGTTCCTTCCCCTGGTTCCTTCACCTGGTTCCTTCCCCTGGTTCCTTCCCCTGGTTCCTTCACCTGGTTCCTTCACCTGGTTCCTTCAGGCGTTCGCAGCGACCCACGTTCTTCTCTTTGTTTTTTAACTTTATTTTGTTAATTTTGTACTTTCTCTGAAGTCATGTCCTCATCATGTTGTGAGAGCGTCTCCAGAGAGCGCCTCCAGAGGGCGCCTCCAGAGAGCGCCTCCAGAGAGCGCCTCCAGAGAGCGCCTCCAGAGAGCGCCTCCAGAGAGCGCCTCCAGAGAGCGTCTTCAGAGAGCGTCTCCAGAGAGCGTCTCCAGAGAGCGCCTCCAGAGAGCGTCTCCAGAGAGCGCCTCCAGAGAGCGTCTCCAGAGGGCGCCTCCAGAGAGCGCCTCCAGAGGGCGCCTCCAGAGAGCGCCTCCAGAGGGCGCCTCCAGAGAGCGTCTCCAGAGGGCGCCTCCAGAGAGCGCCTCCAGAGGGCGCCTCCAGAGAGCGCCTCCAGAGAGCGTCTCCTTCTTGGACCAATAGGGCTTCTGGTTGAGTTCTGAGTGTGTGATGTAAGACCTGCATGCTCCGCCTGAATCACCTGATCTTGAATGTCCTGGGTTGCAGATAGACGACATGTAACCTGTGAGCGCTGTGTAATGGTAGAACCTTTGCTTTGCTTCTCGTGGCGCTGCGTTCAGGGTCCCGCTCTTTGATACTCGTGCTGCTGTTGATCCACATGTATGGAAGCCATTTTACTGCACAATCAGAAACACACCTATAGGAATGACCCCAGCCGAGTATTACCCAGAAGGCTTCTCATGTATGAACTGCACCTGTAAACGCTGACATGTCATTAAAGCTTTGAAACTCTCCTGAGCCTCTTCATTCTCTCCTTCACACACTGACCTGTAGCAGATGGGTCACCTGTAGCAGGTATCACCTGTAGCAGATGTATCACCTGTAGCAGGTATCACCTGTAGCAGATGTGTCACCTGTAGCAGGTGTCACCTGTAGCAGATGTATCACCTGTAACAGATGTATCACCTGTAGCAGGTATCACCTGTAGCAGATGTGTCACCTGTAGCAGGTATCACCTGTAGCAGATGTATCACCTGTAGCAGATGTATCACCTGTAGCAGATGTATCACCTGTAGCAGGTATCACCTGTAGCAGGTATCACCTGTAGCAGATGTATCACCTGTAGCAGATGTATCACCTGTAGCAGATGTATCACCTGTAGCATATGTGTCACCTGTAGCAGATGTATCACCTGTAGCAGATGTATCACCTGTAGCAGATGTATTACCTGTAGCAGATGTATCACCTGTAGCAGATGTATTACCTGTAGCAGATGTATCACCTGTAGCAGATGTATTACCTGTAGCAGATGTATCACCTGTAGCAGGTATCACCTGTAGCAGATGTATCACCTGTAGCAGATGTATCACCTGTAGCAGGTATCACCTGTAACAGATGTATCACCTGTAGCAGGTATTACCTGTAGCAGGTATCACCTGTAGCAGGTATCACCTGTAACAGATGTATCACCTGTAGCAGATGTACCACCTGTAGCAGATGTATCACCTGTAGCAGGTATCACCTGTAACAGATGTATCACCTGTAGCAGGTATCACCTGTAGCAGGTATCACCTGTAACAGATGTATCACCTGTAGCAGATGTACCACCTGTAGCAGATGTATCACCTGTAGCAGGTATCACCTGTAGCAGGTATCACCTGTAGCAGGTATCACCTGTAACAGATGTATCACCTGTAGCAGATGTACCACCTGTAGCAGATGTATCACCTGTAGCAGGTATCACCTGTAACAGATGTATCACCTGTAGCAGGTATCACCTGTAGCAGATGTATCACCTGTAGCAGATGTGTCACCTGTAGCAGATGTACCACCTGTAGCATATGTGTCACCTGTAGCAGATGTGTCACCTGTAGCAGATGTGTCACCTGTAGCAGGTATCACCTGTAGCAGGTATCACCTGTAGCAGATGTGTCACCTGTAGCAGGTATCACCTGTAGCAGGTATCACCTGTAGCAGGTATCACCTGTAGCAGATGTGTCACCTGTACCAGATGTATCACCTGCTACAGATGTATCACCTGTAGCAGATGTATCACCTGTAGCATATGTGTCACCTGTAGCAGATGTGTCACCTGTAGCAGATGTGTCACCTGTAGCAGGTATCACCTGTAGCAGATGTGTCACCTGTAGCAGATGTATCACCTGTAGCAGATGTGTCACCTGTAGCAGATGTATCACCTGTAGCATATGTGTCACCTGTAGCAGATGTGTCACCTGTAGCAGATGTATCACCTGTAGCAGATGTGTCACCTGTAGCAGATGTATCACCTGTAGCAGATGTGTCACCTGTAGCAGATGTGTCACCTGTAGCAGATGTGTCACCAGATGTGTCACCTGTAGCAGATGTATCACCTGTAGCAGATGTGTCACCTGTAGCAGATGTGTCACCTGTAGCAGATGTATCACCTGTAGCAGATGTATCACCTGTAGCAGATGTGTCACCTGTAGCAGATGTATCACCTGTAGCAGGTATCCCCTGTAGCAGGTATCACCTGTAGCAGATGTGTCACCTGTAGCAGATGTGTCACCTGTAGCAGATGTATCACCTGTAGCAGGTATCCCCTGTAGCAGGTATCCCCTGTAGCAGGTATCACCTGTAGCAGGTATCACCTGTAGCAGCTGTGTCACCTGTAGCAGAGTGTATCACCTGTAGCAGAACGCACCTTCAGAGGAGCACCTTAACGCACATTCAGAGGAGCACCTGAACGCACCATCAGAGGAGCACCTGAACACACCTTCAGAGGAGCCCCTGAACGCACCATCAGAGGAGCCCCTGAACGCACCTTCAGAGGAGCACCTGAACGCACCGTCAGAGGAGCCCCTGAACGCCGTCAGAGGAGCACCTGAACGCACCGTCAGAGGAGCCCCTGAACGCCGTCAGAGGAGCACCTGAACGCCGTCAGAGGAGCACCTGAATGCACCGTCAGAGGAGCACCTGAACGCCGTCAGAGGAGCACCTGAATGCACCGTCAGAGGAGCACCTGAACGCCGTCAGAGGAGCACCTGAATGCACCGTCAGAGGAGCACCTGAACGCACCTTCAGAGGAGCACCTGAATGAATTTCACCTGAGTGAAATAGAATCCAGATAATAATTGATTTTTGTGAAAGAACAATACAGATGTAAACCTTTATTGACAGGAACGATGCATTTTAACATCAAAACAGTCGTTTGTAGTATTTAGTCATTAGAAATAAACTCTTGTCTAAAAACAAACTCATTATTTCAAAAGGTAAGGAATATTCACTATTTGAGATAAAGACTACACCTCCCATCATGCACCGCGGCCTCCTGAGCGCACAGTTACGCGCACTGTGATTCACGCTGTTGCGCTCGCGCGGACCTGCACGGCACCTGACATTCCGAGAGGCAGGAAGCGCGCGCAGTTTAGCGTGAGGCAGACCGGAACCCGGGGCATTAGGCTTCAAAATAAAAGAAACATTTTAAAATATTGAATCAAAGTCATTTAGATATTATGAAAACACATGAATCGTTTGGATAACTTTAGTGCCATGGTAGCTTTTGTATCGCCATATCCACACTGTAGCTACTGTGCATATGATAGCGCTTTAAAGCTACTTTTTATTTTACTACATTTTTGAAAAACCAGTAGATACTTTATTTTGAAAATCCTAAGCAGAACTGCTGAGTGTGTCCCGTCCCTCTTAACTCTGTCGGTGCTCTCCGGGATTCCCGTTAACATCCAGACTTTCCTTCATCATTTTCTCCGTGTTCTCCGGGTGTTTCTGCCCCGGGATTGTCTCTGGATCCCCGCCGGGCTCCTCTCCTCTCCGCCGGACCCCCCCCGCCCCCCTCGCGGCCCGGGCAGCAGCAGCGGCTTCAGCCGGGCTCGGGAGCTCTGGATGCGGGAGAAGCGGTGATAAATCTGGGCTGTAATCTCCGGATCTGAACGGGATTTCCTCAGATTTCAGCCTCCAGACGCTTCGTTTGAGGATTTCCATCTGAATAACGGATATTCCTTTGTTCTATTGTGACACTGGCTCCTCATTTATTATATTCTGTTTAATATTCTTCATTTATTTTTTATCCCGACCTTCCCGGCAACATTTAAGCTCCGCTGATAGCCGGTCATAAGAAGCGCTCCTCTCGGTGAAGCCCGTATCTGAATGACCGTAGCGGCCAACGGTGGTACTACAACTCCAGTGACGTCATTTTGGCCCGAAAAGACTTTTCCCCATTGACTTACATTGGGAAAGAGACGTGTGTAAATCAGAGGGTCATTTCTTTAGAGCTAGATAAAGCACCCAGCAGGAACTCTCTTACAGCCCTTATTCAAATCATTACGGTGTTAAAGCTGTACAAGGCTCTAAAAGCTGAATCCAGAGATCATCTCTCTCTCCATTCATCTGACTGACAGAGAGGAGGCGGGGCTTAAGACAAACTCTACTGCGCACGCTCTGTGGGCCCACATCCGGGTACTTCCTGGATCTACAGTCGCTCTATTATTGGCTTCATGCGCCTCTGAGCAGCTCCATAGGAATGAACTGTTTATATACATTAATACATCAGTTTATTCATATACATTAATACATCAGTGTATTCATATGTATTAATACATCAGTTTATATACATGTATACATCAGTGTATTCATATACATTAATACATCAGTGTATTCATATGTATGAATACTCAGGTGCTGTCAGTCCTCTTAAGAACCTCACGGGATGTAGGTTCATAGACAACAGACTCAGGAGAAACATTTAGAAACTATTTACAGTATTTTGGTGATGGTCGTGATTTATGACAAAATCTTATATTAATTAGATGTTGTTATTATTAGATACATATATATATATATATATATATATAAATATAAAAAGAAGCCAGTAGTTTTGTGAATGATGTGTAAAACATGTTTATGAAGAAGTCTGGCACTAAAGTCACTTCTCTTGTCCTTTCCGAGAGAAAGAGAACACTTGAATATATTCTTAGAGATGACATTTGAGACGATAAAAGTCTTTAAAGTGAGTCACTGATAATCAAGTCCTCATGCAGAAGCTGAACTGAGAACACTTCCAGATACCTGCTGAGTGTGTGAATGAACTCTGTGTGTCCTTGCTGTAGATTACGAGGCGCACAGCAGGAGGTCAACATCAATACATCATCATAACACATTGTTATAGCACTTTCCCTAGCGCTCAGAGACGCTTGACATACAATCAGAAACAGTAGTCCTGTTCATATACTTATACCTTCAAGCTAATGATTAGCTTTAATCATAAACAACATATGCCTTGTAATGTAGATAAACATTAAGAGCTTATATTTCACTGAAGAACAATCGTCCTAAACTCAAACCCCTGCTGCAGCGTGGCATTATGGGAAGTGTAGTTGCATGCAGCTCAGTTGAAGGGCCAGTGGACTACAGCTCCCAGCAGCATTAGCTCTCTAACGTGATGTCGGATAAGACGGCTCCGCGCTGCCAGCTGCGCCTCGAGTGGATCCACGGGTACCGAGGGCACCAGTGCAGAAACAACCTGTTCTACACCGCCGGGAAGGAGCTGCTGTACTTCGTGGCCGGCGTGGGCGTGGTCTTCAACCCCAGAGAACACACGCAGAAGTTCTACCTGGGACACAACGATGACATCATCAGGTGAGAGACATCACCAGGTGATCACCAGGTGAGAGATATCACCAGGTGATCACCAGGTGAGAGATATCACCAGGTGAGAGACATCACCAGGTGATCACCAGGTGAGAGACACAGCACCAGGTGATCACCAGGTGAGAGACATCGCCAGGTGATCACCAGGTGAGAGACATCGCCAGGTGATCACCAGGTGAGAGACATCACCAGGTGAGAGACATCACCAGGTGATCACCAGGTGAGAGATATCACCAGGTGAGAGACATCACCAGGTGATCACCAGGTGAGAGACACAGCACCAGGTGATAACCAGGTGAGAGACATCGCCAGGTGATCACCAGGTGAGAGACATCACCAGGTGAGAGACACAGCACCAGGTGATAACCAGGTGAGAGACATCGCCAGGTGATCACCAGGTGAGAGACATCACCAGGTGAGAGACATCGCCAGGTGATCACCAGGTGAGAGACATCACCAGGTGAGAGACATCACCTGGTGAGAGATATCACCAGGTGATCACCAGGTGAGAGACACAGCACCAGGTGATAACCAGGTGAGAGACATCACCAGGTGATCACCAGGTGAGAGATATCACCAGGTGATCACCAGGTGAGAGACATCACCTGGTGAGAGATATCACCAGGTGAGAGACACAGCACCAGGTGATAACCAGGTGAGAGACATCACCAGGTGAGAGATATCACCAGGTGATAACCAGGTGAGAGACATCACCAGGTGATCACCAGGTGAGAGATATCACCAGGTGATCACCAGGTGATGTCTCTCACCAGGTGAGAGACATCACCTGGTGAGAGATATCACCAGGTGAGAGACACAGCACCAGGTGATAACCAGGTGAGAGACATCGCCAGGTGATCACCAGGTGAGAGACATCACCAGGTGAGAGACATCACCTGGTGAGAGACATCACCTGGTGAGAGATATCACCAGGTGATCACCAGGTGAGAGATATCACCAGGTGATCACCAGGTGAGAGACATCATCAGGTGAGAGACATCACCTGGTGAGAGACATCACCAGGTGATCACCAGGTGAGAGATATCACCAGGTGAGAGACATCACCAGGTGATCACCAGGTGAGAGACACAGCACCAGGTGATAACCAGGTGAGAGACATCGCCAGGTGATCACCAGGTGAGAGACATCACCAGGTGAGAGACATCACCTGGTGAGAGATATCACCAGGTGAGAGACATCACCTGGTGATCATCAGGTGAGAGACATCACCAGGTGAGAAACATCACCAGGTGAGAAACATCATCAGGTGATCACCAGGTGAGAAACATCACCAGGTGATCACCAGGTGAGAGACATCACCAGGTGAGAAACATCACCAGGTGATCACCAGGTGAGAAACATCACCAGGTGAGAGACATCACCAGGTGAGAGACATCACCAGGTGAGAGACATCACCAGGTGAGAAACATCACCAGGTGATCATCAGGTGAGAGACATCACCAGGTGAGAAACATCACCAGGTGAGAAACATCATCAGGTGATCACCAGGTGAGAAACATCACCAGGTGATCACCAGGTGAGAGACATCACCAGGTGAGAAACATCACCAGGTGATCACCAGGTGAGAGACATCACCAGGTGATCACCAGGTGAGAAACATCACCAGGTGATCACCAGGTGAGAAACATCACCAGGTGATCACCAGGTGAGAGACATCACCAGGTGATCACCAGGTGAGAAACATCACCAGGTGAGAAACATCACCAGGTGAGAGACATCACCAGGTGAGAAACATCACCAGGTGATCACCAGGTGAGAAACATCACCAGGTGATCATCAGGTGAGAGACATCACCAGGTGAGAGACATCACCAGGTGAGAGATATCACCAGGTGATCACCAGGTGAGAGATATCACCAGGTGATCACCAGGTGAGAGACATCATCAGGTGAGAGACATCACCTGGTGAGAGACATCACCAGGTGATCACCAGGTGAGAGATATCACCAGGTGAGAGACATCACCAGGTGATCACCAGGTGAGAGACACAGCACCAGGTGATAACCAGGTGAGAGACATCGCCAGGTGATCACCAGGTGAGAGACATCACCAGGTGAGAGACATCACCTGGTGAGAGATATCACCAGGTGAGAGACATCACCTGGTGATCATCAGGTGAGAGACATCACCAGGTGAGAAACATCACCAGGTGAGAAACATCATCAGGTGATCACCAGGTGAGAAACATCACCAGGTGATCACCAGGTGAGAGACATCACCAGGTGAGAAACATCACCAGGTGATCACCAGGTGAGAAACATCACCAGGTGAGAGACATCACCAGGTGAGAGACATCACCAGGTGAGAGACATCACCAGGTGAGAAACATCACCAGGTGATCATCAGGTGAGAGACATCACCAGGTGAGAAACATCACCAGGTGAGAAACATCATCAGGTGATCACCAGGTGAGAAACATCACCAGGTGATCACCAGGTGAGAGACATCACCAGGTGAGAAACATCACCAGGTGATCACCAGGTGAGAGACATCACCAGGTGATCACCAGGTGAGAAACATCACCAGGTGAGAAACATCACCAGGTGATCACCAGGTGAGAAACATCACCAGGTGATCACCAGGTGAGAGACATCACCAGGTGATCACCAGGTGAGAAACATCACCAGGTGAGAAACATCACCAGGTGAGAGACATCACCAGGTGAGAAACATCACCAGGTGATCACCAGGTGAGAAACATCACCAGGTGATCATCAGGTGAGAGACATCACCAGGTGAGAGACATCACCAGGTGAGAAACATCACCAGGTGATCACCAGGTGAGAGACATCACCAGGTGATCACCAGGTGAGAAACATCACCAGGTGAGAAACATCATCAGGTGAGAGACATCACCAGGTGAGAGACATCACCAGGTGAGAAACATCACCAGGTGAGAGACATCACCAGGTGAGAAACATCACCAGGTGATCACCAGGTGAGAGACATCACCAGGTGAGAAACATCACCAGGTGAGAGACATCACCAGGTGAGAAACATCACCAGGTGATCACCAGGTGAGAGACATCACCAGGTGAGAGACATCACCAGGTGAGAAACATCACCAGGTGATCACCAGGTGAGAGACATCACCAGGTGATCACCAGGTGAGAGACATCACCAGGTGAGAGACATCACCAGGTGAGAGACATCACCAGGTGATCACCAGGTGAGAGACATCACCAGGTGAGAGACATCACCAGGTGAGGGTCTGCTGGTCTCTGCAGAAACATGTCAGTGCTGCGTCAACATATGTTTTATAAATATTAATATTTCCGATCTTTACCCCAAAAAATATTCATAAACATGGATTCAAATATTCCGATTTTTTAACTTTAAAGGTCCCACGGTCATTTCTACTGATCATAGTTCCATAGTTGAGCTCTACTAGAATAGATTGACATTGTTCAATGTTCCAAACTCACATTGGTTTCTCACAGCATCTCTGTATAGTCTGTGTATTCACTCTCTGTCCTACACGGCTTGTTGGAGCTCCTGCCCCCCCCCCCCTGTGAGCCCACTGTGCTCTGATTGGTCAGCTCGCCCACTCTGTTCTGATGAGTCCACCACCGTTACAGAACATCAGTGATTATGTTTTACAATGGCGTTTGTTAGCAACCAGGAAATGACACCAGTAAGGACAAACATGAGAATGCTGCGTGGGGTCTGGGGGCCGTGTTGGGGGGACGTTGGGGGGCTCGCTGCTCCGCCCTGTGAGGCTCGAGGAGCGGACAGTGAGAGCTGGATTACTGCTGTCGTTTCCTGGGTGCTGCGTGGGGTCTGAGCTACCTAACCCCTAACCCTTTCCCATGATGCACTGCTCTGACAGTCAGCTCTCTGGTGTTAGATCATAAACTGAGAGACTGTAATAACCATTATTTATTATTATTATTATTATTATTAATAATTTAAATGTGAAAAAACATGAACAATTTAAAATCTTCTTCTTAAAATATTAATTTTTTTGTCAAATTATTCCAACGTTTTATTTTAAAATACTTCAAAAATATTTTTCAATATATTTCAAAATGTTCTTAAAATATTTTTGACTTATTTTCCCCAAAAATGTTGTTTATTGTTTTCAAAACACAAAATGACAGATATATATATTTATTCTGACATGGACAGCTGATGCCCCAGTCTGCTGCTCTGTGCAGAAACCTGTCAGTGCTGCGTCAGCCAATCACAGGCCTCCGTGCTGCGCTCGCTGTGAGGTCACTGACGTCACCTCACCTGATGAGACGGCGACTCATCAGTTCAGGAATCTGCCCGACACGATGAGTCGACGTCATTTTAAGAAAACAATGAAACATTTCAAATCTAGGAGAAAGACGAACTGAGTTTCTCTGTCTGACTTGGATCTCAGAGAATACTCATTTACAACAAAAATAAGTTTAATATCCTCTGAGATTTAAATAATCAATCTACCAGTAAAGTCTCACACTAAGGAAATAACTGAGATTAAAGTTATATATATATATTTATAAAACGGACAAGTCAAATCAAGCAATCTGATTGGTTCTTAGCCGTGATATACTGAGCGTATACGGGCCGAACCACGCCCCTTAACTGTGATATAATGGCCATATACCACGGCCTGTCGTGAGCTATTGCTTAAATATATATAATCTAAAAGGACATCCACAGGAGAGTGTTGCCATAGATACCCCCCCCCCCACACACACACACACACACACACCTTTTTTTGTATCAAAATATCATCTGTGGAAGCCGTAGTACTGTAAAAAGCACGACCAATCATCTGAGCCGGCCCGGCTAAAATAACTGGATGGCCTACCTGCCTGTCAGCCTTCCATCTGTGCACAAACTTATCTCGTGCCCTCATTGGTCATGTGTGCGTTCGTGTGTGTTGGAGGAGGGGCTCTGTAAGGAAGTGGCAGAGTTTCTCCGGTTGTGTATTTTCAAATTCTAGCGCACTCGAGCTGGTTTCTCAAACGTACTTACCCCACCTTTAAATAAAATATAACACACAGACTCTTCACTGATTGTACCTGAACGCATCATACTGTTAGTAGTAATGCAAACACACATGGTGGTGCGTTCACTGGTCGTAGGATATAGAAGCAGTTTTTCTTTACTGTAGGATTTATTAAACAGAGCTCTGCAGGACGCCTCGCAGACAGGAAGTCATCGATTAGAAACTCAAAGAGCGTGATGAGCCTTTGAGAATGAGCTGAAGCCTGTTCATACAGCGTGTGTCAGGACGAAGTGCATCAGAAGCACATACAAACACCTTTAAGTCCCTTACACACCAAGCCGATTTCGGCCGTCGATAGATGTCGGGCTGTCGATGAGCGTCCTGTCGCCCTACTCAGATTGGTGTGTCTTGGTGTGTCCCGCACCGTCGTGTCTTTTCGGCCGTGCCGACACCTTCCGCCGCCGATTCAACATGTTGAATCGGGAGGCTGTCGGCTAAAGGCCGTCGGCCAAATAAATCACTCTGATTGGCTGTTCAGCTAGCGAATCAGTGCATGAGAAGCGAAACGGAAGTGAGAGACCCAAACAAACTATTAAGAAGGCAAATCTGAGATTTCATTTAACTCCAGCTCTCGACACGGGTTGGGGAAAGCCCCGTGAGCTTCTGGCTGTAGAGTGAACATGGAACGCACACGCTATTTGTTGTTTGTATATATCACACAGTCTGTTCTTCTTCTCTCGGTTATCACGCAGTCTGTCTTCCGGTTGCCTCTTTTGAATGACGAATACACACTACCGCCGCCTGCTGGTAAGGAGAGTTATTGCCACTCAGTTCGTGCGTGCTTCTCGGCCGTTGGCTGAAGTCTTTGCGGTGTGTTCCAGTGCGAAACATGGCCAAGACGCAGGAGACGTGAGGCGACGTGACGCGACGTGAGGCGACGTGAGGCGAGGCGAGGCGACGCGAGGCGACGCGAGGCGACGTGAGGCAAGGCAATGTGAGGCAAGGCGACGCGAGGCGATGTGAGGCGACGTGAGGCGACGTGAGGCGACGTGAGGCGAGGCGAGGCGACGCAAGGCGACGCGAGGCGACGTGAGGCAAGGCAATGTGAGGCAAGGCGACGCGAGGCGATGTGAGGCAAGGCGATGTGAGGCAAGGCGACGCGAGGCGATGTGAGGCGACGTGAGGCGACGTGAGGCAAGGCGACGCGAGGCAAGGCGACGCGAGGCAAGGCGACGCGAGGCGATGTGAGGCGATGTGAGGCGATGTGAGGCGACGTGAGGCGACTTTCCGTCGGGACGTGTTCTTTGGTGTCAGTTTGGGGTGTAAGGACCTTTACATGCATTCAGAACAGTCATTAAAACACCGTAAACATCGAAAAATACAATTACAAGAATGAAGGGGGAAGAGAGAATAGAAAATTCCTTTATGATTATTAAAGGAATTTAGTTTTTTTTAATTATAATTTAGTTGTGGTTTGTCCCCTTACATTTTTTTATATTTTATTTTAATTTGCATAAAGAGTCAACAGTTACAAACCATCTTACCTTTTTTTTTTAAATTAAGAAATTGTAAAGGGAATTCAGAAGAGGACAGAAAGAACAGGAAGCCACTCGTCTTCATTAGGACAGGTGGGGGGAGGAAGACTGTGATGAAGACGCTGACGGAGAGTTTCCCATGATGCACTGCTCTGACAGCTCTCTGGTGTTAGATCATAAACTGCTCTGCTTCATAACATCTTAGAACAACATTTCAATACTATTATTATTCATATAAATATAAAAAAACATTAAATATTTAACATTTTCTTCTTAAAATATTCCGACTTTTTCTCTTAAAATATATTTTTTCAACATTTTATTTTCTTTCTCAAAATATTTCAATTTCTTTCTCAAAATATTGTGTTTATTTGTTTTCAAAACACAAAATGACAGATATATATATTTATTCTGACATGGACAGCTGATGCCCCAGTCTGCTGGTCTGTGCAGAAACCTGTCAGTGCTGCGTCAGCCAATCACAGGCCTCCGTGCTGCGCTCGCTGTGAGGTCACTGACGTCACCTCGCCTGATGAAACGTCGACTCATCAGATTCAGGGATCTGCCCGACAAGATGAGTCGACGTTTCGTTGTTTTGTCGACTCAGATGTTTTAGTTTCACCTTCAAACTGAAATCTACGGAGTGAGAGAGAGAGAGAGATCATATCATATCTGTGATGTGTTGCAGTCTGGCGCTGCACCCTGATAAGGTCCAGGTGGCCACGGGCCAGGTGGGGAAGGACCCCTTCATCTGCATCTGGGACACCTACGCCATGCAGACCGTCTCCATCCTGAGGGACGTGCACTCTCACGGGGTCGCCTGCCTCGCCTTCGACTCCGACGGACAGGTGAGCCCTGACCCCCATCACTAAACCCCCATGTGTAGAAACCTGTCAGTGCTGCGTCAGCCAATCACAGGCCTCCGTGCTGCGCTCGCTGTGAGGTCACTGTGAGGTCACTGTGAGGTCACTGACGTCACCAACACCGCTCATCTCTTGGTGTTGCATGAGAGGAGATTCACTACTCTCTTTATGAGAACTGAATAATAATCTCATCGATGATCGATGTGTCTTTGATGGTTTAGTAGAATGAGTTAGTTTGAGCTCTATAGTTTAACAGCAGAGGCCCCAGGACACTAGAGCAGAGGCCCCAGGACACTAGAGCAGAGGCCCCAGGACACTAGAGCAGAGGCCCCAGGACACTAGAGCAGAGGCCCCAGGACACTAGAGCAGAGGCCCCAGGACACTAGAGCAGAGGCCCCAGGACACTAGAGCAGAGGCCCCCAGGACACTAGAGCAGAGGCCCCAGGACACTAGAGCAGAGGCCCCAGGACACTAGAGCAGGACACTAGAGCAGAGGCCCAGGACACTAGAGCAGAGGCCCCAGGACACTAGAGCAGAGGCCCCAGGACACTAGAGCAGAGGCCCCAGGACACTAGAGCAGAGGCCCCAGGACGCTAGAGCAGAGGCCCCAGGACGCTAGAGAAGAGGCCCCAGGACCACTAGAGCAGAGGCCCCAGGACACTAGAGCAGAGGCCCCAGGGACACTAGAGCAGAGGCCCCAGGACACTAGAGCAGAGGCCCCAGGACACTAGAGCAGAGGCCCCAGGACGCTAGAGCAGAGGCCCCAGGACGCTAGAGCAGAGGCCCCAGGACGCTAGAGAAGAGGGCCCCAGGACACTAGAGCAGAGGCCCCAGGACACTAGAGCAGAGGCCCCAGGACACTAGAGCAGAGGCCCCAGGACACTAGAGCAGAGGCCCCAGGACACTAGAGCAGAGGCCCCAGGACACTAGAGCAGAGGCCCCAGGACGCTAGAGCAGAGGCCCCAGGACGCTAGAGAAGAGGCCCCAGGACACTAGAGCAGAGGCCCCAGGACACTAGAGCAGAGGCCCCAGGACACTAGAGCAGAGGCCCCAGGACACTAGAGCAGAGGCCCCAGGACACTAGAGCAGAGGCCCCAGGACACTAGAGCAGAGGCCCCAGGACGCTAGAGCAGAGGCCCCAGGACGCTAGAGCAGAGGCCCCAGGACGCTAGAGCAGAGGCCCCAGGACACTAGAGCAGAGGCCCCAGGACGCTAGAGCAGAGGCCCCAGGACACTAGAGCAGAGGCCCCAGGACACTAGAGCAGAGGCCCCAGGACGCTGCCTTGGGGAACTCCAATATATATTAATACAACTATACAATATATTCAATTACAGACTGAACACTCAGCTAACATAACGAGCCAATGGGTGGGCGTCCAATCACAAGAGCTAAGTGTGGAGGGGGTGGGGCTAAGTGTGGAGGCGGTGGAGCTAAGTGTGGAGGGGGTGGAGCTAAGTGTGGAGGGGGTGTGTCATATGTAAACAAGGTGAAACTAAACGGATGTTAATCAAGTGTGTGTGTGTGTGTGTGTGTGTGTGTGTGTGTGTGTGTGTGTGTGTGTGTGTGTGTGTGTGTGTGTGTGTGTGTGTGTGTGTGTGTGTGTGTGTGTGTGTGTGTGTGTGTGTGTGTGTGTGTGTGTGTGGTGTGTGTGTGTGTGTGTGTGTGTGTGTGTGTGTGTGTGTGTGTGTGTGTGTGTGTGTGTGTGTGTGTGTGTGTGTAGCGCCTGGTGTCGGTCGGCCTGGATGCTAAGAACACTCTGTGTGTTTGGGACTGGAGGAGAGGACGGGTGCTGGCCACGGCCACCGGACACTCAGACAGAGTAACGTCTATTTACCCCTTTATTCACTCCTTTATTCACTCCTGAAGTTTACTCTGCTC
>NW_022988055.1:0-46683 GCF_902827165.1 Trematomus bernacchii | reverse complement strand
CCTCAATCAAACGCTTACAGCTAGTCCAAAACGCAGCTGCACGTTTGCTGACTGGCCACAAAAAAGCGTGACCACATCACCCCTATTCTGGCCTCACTACACTGGCTTCCAGTTCGGTTCAGAATTGATTTTAAAATCCTTTTATTTGTTTTTAAAGCACTAATGGGCTGGCTCCGGCCTATATAGCTGAACTCCTCCAGCGCTGCACCCCAGCCAGCTTTAAGGTCTGCTGACCAGCTGCTGCTGGTAGTGCCCAAGACCAGCTCAAAAACCCGAGGGCACCGAGCCTTCGCAGCAGCTGGCCCCAGGCTCTGGACACACTCTGTGCCCCTCCCCTCCATGAGGTCGGCCCAGACCCTAGGGTTTTTAAATCACACTTAAGACTCACTTCTTCTCTCTGGCTTTCTAGTCAGAGCGGAGCACGACTCCTGACTTTTTCTTGTGTTATATTTTTATATATCTGTTGTAATTTATTGTCCTTTATGTGATTGTAGTAATGTGTTTTTATTACATGTACAGCACTTTGGCTCGACCAAAAATCGCTTTTAAATGTGCTTTATAAATAAACTTTCATTTGATTTTGATTTGATTGAAGTACCCTACTATCGCCACACTTTTGTTTAACCTTTGCATACCTAAATGACGGAGCTTCGACAACCGAGAAGGGATGTAGCTCTTTGACAACAAATGCTGTTACCGCTCTATGAAACTCCTCCGTGTTTTCTCTGGTCAGCTTTCCTTTTAATGCCAAAGAGAACGGTGTGTCGCGGCTAGCTGTACCTGGCACTTCTGGACATGCAAGCGGCGGGTCCGGGGTTATGCGTGACGTTGTCACGTTACTACAGGTCCTTACAGATAGCTACGTAGCCTTAGCCTACGTCCGTGCAGATATGTAGGCTTTCTTTGCAATACTAAAGGGTTAGTCTAACCGCGCTTAGGAACCGTTAAGCAGAACCGAAATTGTGTATTTTGTATGGGTACCCGGTACCCGGCATTTTCTTTTCGGTTCTCATCTGGAACCGAGTTTCGGTTCCCAACCCTTGTGTGTTATGATTGCCCCCAGGTATAATGTGTGTGTTATTATATAATGTGTGTTATTATATAATGTGTTACCCCCCCCCCCCCCCCAGGAGTGATGCCCCCCCCGCCCCCTGGTCCAGGTCCTGCGCCTTGGCCTCCTCTCCTTCAGAGAGTCAGAGGCTCTGCAGCAGCATCTGGTCCTCAGACACCATCAGAGGGTCAGAGAGGAGAACCAGGAGAACCAGGAGAACCATCAGAGGGTCAGAGAGCAGAGCCACGCCCTGCTGCTGGTCCAGCACCCCCCCACCTTCACCACGGGGCTGCGCTTGCCTCCCCTACCCTCCCCCCTGCTGGAGGGCCTGCGTCAGACCGGGCCGAGTGCAGCGCTGCAGCCGGGGGGGCTGATCACTTCCACGGGCCGGGGCAGCTCGTCTGCTACCCCATCCTGCACCTGGGCAGCTTCAAGAAGGTGATCAATAACCTTTAATAACCTTTAATAAACCCCCATCATGCACCTGGGCAGCTTCAAGAAGGTGATCAATAACCTTTAATAACCTTTAATACCCCCATCATGCACCTGGGCAGCTTCAAGAAGGTGATCAATAACCTTTAATAACCTTTAATCCCCATCCTGCACTCTGGGCAGCTTCAAGAAGGTGATCAATAACCTTTAATAACCTTTAAAACCCCCATCCTGCACCTGGGCAGCTTCAAGAAGGTGATCAATAACCTTTAATAACCTTTAATACCCCCATCATGCACCTGGGCAGCTTCAAGAAGGTGATCAATAACCTTTAATAACCTTTAATACCCCCATCATGCACCTGGGCAGCTTCAAGAAGGTGATCAATAACCTTTAATACCCCCATCATGCACCTGGGCAGCTTCAAGAAGGTGATCAATACCTTTAATAACCTTTAATACCCCATCCTGCACCTGGGCAGCTTCAAGAAGGTGATCAATAACCTTTAATAACCTTTAATACCCCCATCATGCACCTGGGCAGCTTCAAGAAGGTGATTAATAACCTTTAATAACCTTTAATACCCCATCCTGCACCTGGGCAGCTTCAAGAAGGTGATCAATAACCTTTAATAACCTTTAATACCCCATCCTGCACCTGGGCAGCTTCAAGAAGGTGATCAATAACCTTTAATAACCTTTAATACCCCCATCATGCACCTGGGCAGCTTCAAGAAGGTGATCAATAACCTTTAATAACCTTTAATACCCCCATCATGCACCTGGGCAGCTTCAAGAAGGTGATCAATAACCTTTAATAACCTTTAATACCCCCATCATGCACCTGGGCAGCTTCAAGAATGATCAATAACCTTTAATAACCTTTAATACCCCCATCATGCACCTGGGCAGCTTCAAGAAGGTGATCAATAACCTTTAATAACCTGTAAATACAGTTTAATGTAGTTATCTGTTAACATGTGTGTTAAAGGTCTCCTATCATGCAGAATGCACGTTCTGATGTCTTTTCTACATCACCGTGTCCCCCCATGTGTCCCCGTGTGTCCCCATGTGTCCCCGGTGTGTCCCCGGTGTGTCCCCCATGTGTCCCCGGTGTGTCCCCCGTGTGTCCCCGGTGTGTCCCCGTGTGTCCCCGGTGTGTCCCGGTGTCCCCCGTGTGTCCCCATGTGTCCCCGGTGTGTCCCCATGTGTCCCCGGTGTGTCCCCATGTGTCCCCGGTGTGTCCCCATGTGTCCCCCGTGTGTCCCCATGTGTCCCCGGTGTGTCCCCCGTGTGTCCCCGGTGTGTCCCCCGTGTGTCCCCATTGTGGGTCCCCCGGTGTGTCCCCCGTGTGTCCCGGTGTGTGCCCCGGTGTGTCCCCGGTGTGTCCCCCGTGTGGTCCCCATGTGTCCTCCGGGTGTGTCCCGGTGTGTCCCCGGTGTGTCCCCGGTGTGTGTCCCATGTGGTCCACCGGTGTGTCCCCGGTGTGTTCCCCGTTGTGCTCCCCGGCGTGTCCCCGGTGTTGGTCAGGGAGACTTCTCAAAAGTGTCAGGAAGAAACCCCTCTCTTCTTTCCTCCTACCCACATCTCTACTAAAAACGGGGGAACAACGGAGCTGATCCAGATTTGGCTCGCGTCATGACCACAATTACTAAAATGTGGGCGGGCTTTACACCCACGGGCCAATCAGAAACGTTGCTGTCAGAAACAATGAGACGTGTTCTGGAAGTAATATGGTCTGTGTCTACAATTAGCATGCTAACACTCAGAGCTAACCTGTACTGGAGAGAGCATGTGTAAAGAAGCAGGAAATCAAAAGGAAGTCACCTTGTGGTAAAACCTGAGAGAGAGAAAGAGTTTGAGCTCCATGCTGTTTCAGAGAGAATCCTTCATGTGTGTTTGGAACATGATATGGAGTTTAGTCACGGAGTTCTCCTGATGAGATCTACTCTCTCTCTGAAGCTACTGACCCAGAGTCAGCTCTTTAGTACAGCTGGAAGAGAGGGGGGGGGGGGGGGGGGGCTACAAGGGTCTGTTTGGGGTTTGGAGCAGGACACTTCAGAGACATGTCCTTAGTAACAGCTGGAAGAGAGGGGGGGGGGGGCTACAAGGATCTGTTTGGGGTTTGGAGCAGGACACTTCAGAGACATGTCCTTAGTAACAGCTGGAAGAGAGGGGGGGGGGGGGCTTACAAGGATCTGTTTGGGGTTTGGAGCAGGACACTTCAGAGACATGTCCTTAGTAACAGCTGGAAGAGAGGGGGGGGGGGGGCTACAAGGATCTGTTTGGGGTTTGGAGCAGGACACTTCAGAGACATGTCCTTAGTAACAGCTGGAAGAGAGGGGGGGGGGGGGGCTACAAGGATCTGTTTGGTGTTTGGAGCAGGACACTTCAGAGACATGTCCTTAGTAACAGCTGGAAGAGAGGGGGGGGGGGCTACAAGGATCTGTTTGGGGTTTGGAGCAGGACACTTCAGAGACATGTCCTTAGTAACAGCTGGAAGAGACGGGGGGGGGGGGCTACAAGGATCTGTTTGGGGTTTGGAGCAGGACACTTCAGAGACATGTCCTTAGTAACAGCTGGAAGAGAGGGGGGGGGGCGACAAGGATCTGTTTGGGGTTTGGAGAAGGACACTTCAGAGACATGTCCTTAGTAACAGCTGGAAGAGAGGGGGGGGGGGCTACAAGGATCTGTTTGGGGTTTGGAGCAGGACACTTCAGAGACATGTCCTTAGTAACAGCTGGAAGAGAGGGGGGGGGGGGCTACAAGGATCTGTTTTGGGGTTTGGAGCAGGACACTTCAGAGACATGTCCTTAGTAAAGCTGGAAGAGAGAGGGGGGGGGGGCTTACAAGGATCTGTTTGGGGTTTGGAGCAGGACACTTCAGAGACATGTCCTTAGTAACAGCTGGAAGAGAGGGGGGGGGGGCTACAAGGATCTGTTTGGGGTTTGGAGCAGGACACTTCAGAGACATGTCCTTAGTAACAGCTGGAAGAGAGGGGGGGGGGGGCTACAAGGATCTGTTTGGGGTTTGGAGCAGGACACTTCAGAGACATGTCCTTAGTAACAGCTGGAAAGAGAGGGGGGGGGGGGGCTACAAGGATCTGTTTGGTGTTTGGAGCAGGACACTTCAGAGACATGTCCTTAGTAAACCGCTGGAAGAGAGGGGGGGGGGCTACAAGGATCTGTTTGGGGTTTGGAGCAGGACACTTCAGAGACATGTCCTTAGTAACAGCTGGAAGAGAGGGGGGGGGCTACAAGGATCTGTTTGGGGTTTGGAGAAGGACACTTCAGAGACATGTCCTTAGTAACAGCTGGAAGAGAGGGGGGGGGGGCTACAAGGATCTGTTTGGGGTTTGGAGCAGGACACTTCAGAGACATGTCCTTAGTAACAGCTGGAAGAGAGAGGGGGGGGGCTACAAGGATCTGTTTGGGGTTTGGAGCAGGACACTTCAGAGACATGTCCTTAGTAACAGCTGGAAGAGAGGGGGGGGGGGCGCTACAAGGATCTGTTTGGGGTTTGGAGCAGGACACTTCAGAGACATGTACCTTAGTAACAGCTGGAAGAGAGGGGGCGGGGCTACAAGGATCTGTTAGGGGTTTTGGAGCAGGACACTTCAGAGACATGTCCTTAGTAACAGCTGGAAGAGAGGGGGGGGGGGGCTACAAGGATCTGTTTGGGGTTTGGAGCAGGACACTTCAGAGACATGTCCTTAGTAACAGCTGGAAGAGAGGGGGGGGGGGGGGCTACAAGGATCTGTTTGGGGTTTGGAGCAGGACACTTCAGAGACATGTCCTTAGTAACAGCTGGAAGAGAGAGGGGGGGGGCTACAAGGATCTGTTTGGGGTTTGGAGCAGGACACTTCAGAGACATGTCCTTAGTAACAGCTGGGAGAGAGGGGGGGGGGGCTACAAGGATCTGTTTGGGGTTTTGGAGCAGGACACTTCAGAGACCTGTCCTTAGTAACAGCTGGAAGAGAGGGGGGGGGGGGGGCTACAAGGATCTGTTTGGGGTTTGGAGCAGGACACTTCAGAGACATGTCCACTTAGTAACACAGCTGGAAGAGAGAGGGGGGGGGGGGCTACAAGGATCTGTTTGGGGTTTGGAGCAGGACACTTCAGAGACATGTCCTTAGTAACAGCTGGAAGAGAGGGAGGGGGGGGGCTACAAGGATCTGTTTGGGGTTTGGAGCAGGACACTTCAGAGACATGTCCTTAGTAACAGCTGGAAGAGAGACGGGGGGGCTGAACAAGGATCTGTTTGGGGTTTGGAGCAGGAACACTTCAGAGACATGTCCTTAGTAACAGCTGGAATGAGAGGGGGGGGGGGCTACAAGGGTCTGTTTGGGGTCTGGAGCAAGGACACTTCAGAGACATGTCTTTATATATTTGAGACCTATAATATAGGCCTAAAAACAGTATAATAGGAGACCTTTCATGTGTGTGTGTTAACGTGTGTGTATCTGTGTGTGTTAAAGTGTGTGGTATATGTGGTGTGTTAACGTGTGTGGTAGTGTGTGTGTGTGTTAACGTGTGTGGTAGTGTGTGTGTGTGTTAACGTGTGTGGTATCGTGTGTGTGTGTGTTAACGTGTGTGTATCTGTGTGTGTGTGTTAACGTGTGTGTATCTGTGTGTGTCCTCAGAGTGTGCGATGGTATGTGTGTGAGTTGGAGCAGACCGTCCTCTCCGTCTGCAGACGGTTCGGCATCGAGGCGTCGACGTCGCCTCACACCGGAGTCTGGGTCGGAGACAACAAGATCTGTGCCATCGGTACAGAAACACACAGAAACACATGATGCTCTGTTCGTTGTAACTCTGCAGTGTCCTTGGGGAATAAGGACGTCCTATCTTATCTTGTATATTCTTCATTATGTGTTCCTGCAGGAATCCACTGCGGTCGCTACGTCACGTCTCACGGCTTCGCTTGAACTGTAACACCGAGCCTTGTCGTGGTTCGCCCCAATCGTGCCGTGCGGAATCGAAGGGAAGGCGTGACGTCGCTGAGCGCTGAGCTGCAGAGAGACGTGAGCGTGGAGGAGGCCATCCCCGTGCTGCCTGAGGCCTTCAGGGAGAGGTTCAACGTCTCCTCTCCTGACGTCTCCCTGACGTCTCTCTGACGTCTCTCTGACGTCTCTGACGTCTCTCTGACGTCTCTCTGAGTCTCTGACGTGTCTCTGACGTGTCTCTGACGTCTCTCTGAGTCTCTGACGTCTCTCTCTCTGACGTCTCTCTGACGTCTTCTCTGGTAGCTCTCTGACTGTCTCTCTGACGTCTCTCTGACGTCTCTCTGAGTCTCTGACGTCTCTCTGACGTCTCTGACGTCTCTCTGAGTCTCTGACGTCTCTCTGAGTCTCTGACGTCTCTCTGACGTCTCTCTGAGTCTCTCTGACGTCTCTCTGACGTCTCTCTGAGTCTCTCTGACGTCTCTCTGAGTCTCTCACGTCTCTCTGAGTCTCTGACGTCTCTCTGAGTCTCTGAGTCTCTGACGTCTCTCTGACGTCTCTCTGAGTCTCTGACGTCTCTCTGAGTCTCTCACGTCTCTCTGAGTCTCTGACGTCTCTCTGAGTCTCTGACGTCTCTCTGACGGACGCTGAGGAGAGAGAGAGTAGAGACTAACCTCAGAAACACCGCTTTTCAAAGCCTTAAACATACAGATAAGCTCCAGAAGCAGCTGTTTGTACCTTAAGTTCATCCTTTGGGGTTAAACGCACACAAGGTATTACAAGTGTAGCTTTGGGCTCTAATGAGGCTTCATGTTTTAAGTAAAGAAAGAAAGATGTAGTGAAATGAAGGATCTTTACAAACACCATCAAAGCTCCTCTCAGGGACAACACGTTACTTCAGAGTTATTGATCTGCTCTTTTTCCATAACATCTGGTTCTCAGACATGGTGATGAACGAGAGGATTAAAGAGACTGGATACACAACGCCTAGATAAACATTCTGTTTGTTCACATGTTCAATAAAACATATTGAAAGTATAAATGTGTGTAAGGTAAATAAAGTGTCTGTAATTAATAAACAAGTTGTGTTTATTTCACTAATTTAAATGTTTGTTGTAAATTCTCTGTTC
This sequence comes from Trematomus bernacchii, assembly GCF_902827165.1. Lineage (NCBI taxonomy): Eukaryota > Metazoa > Chordata > Actinopteri > Perciformes > Nototheniidae > Trematomus > Trematomus bernacchii. The sequence continues at coordinate 39,129 of NW_022988055.1, read as the reverse complement.
CACTTTCTAAGTATTTTTCATGTTATGTCTGAACACACTCACTCTACCTACCTAGCTACCTACCTAGCTACCTACCTACCTACCTACCTACCTAGCTACCTACCTACCTAGCTACCTACCTAGCTACCTACCTACCTAGCTACCTACCTAGCTACCTACCTACCTAGCTAGCTAGCTACCTACCTACCTAGCTAGCTAGCTACCACTACCTACCGACCTAGCTACCTACCTACCTACCCGACCTAGCTACCTACCTAGCTACCTACCTAGCTACCTACCTACCTAGCTACCTACCTACCTACCTAGCTACCTAGCTACCTACCTACCTAGCTACCTACCTAGCTAGCTACCTACCTAGCTACCTACCTAGCTACCTAGCTAGCTACCTACCTAGCTACCTACCTAGCTACCTACCTACCTACCTAGCTACCTACCTAGCTACCTACCTACCTACCTACCTAGCTAGCTACCTACCTACCTACCTACCTAGCGACCGACCTACCTACCTACCTACCTACCTAGCTACCTACCTACCTACCTAGCTACCTACCTACCTACCTAGCTACCTACCTAGCTACCTACCTACCTACCTAGCTAGCTACCTACCTACCTACCTACCTAGCGACCGACCGACCTACCTACCTAGCTACCTAGCTACCTACCTACCTAGCTACCTACCTAGCTAGCTAGCTACCTAGCTAGCTAGCTACCTACCTAGCTACCTACCTACCTACCTAGCTACCTACCTAGCTACCTACCTACCTAGCTAGCTACCTACCTACCTACCTACCTAGCGACCGACCGACCTACCCACAAGCTGCAGCACATAGTGAATCAGCAGAACACATAATCAATGCACCATTGCACCCTTAAAGTAGTGTTTGTTGTTTTGTTTTTGTTGTTGTGGGTCTGATTCTGATGTTTTGGAGTAATTGTTAATAAAGTTTGGAAGAAAAAAAAAAAGTTAGCATGCCGTTAGCTTGTGGCTAACATTAGCTTCGGAGCTCCAGAGAGAGAGGGGCGTGTTCTGGGTCAGGAGGCCGAGCAGAGAGCACCAGAGGCGGCGTGTGTTCCCCGCAGAGAGCCGGTCAGCATGGAGCACCGGAGCCCCGCAGACCCGCATCTGGACCGGGTGGTGGAGCACCGGAGCCCCGCAGACCCGCATCTGGACCGGGTGGTGGAGCACCGGAGCCCCGCAGACCCGCATCTGGACCGGGTGGTGGAGCACCGGAGCCCCGGAGACCCGCATCTGGACCGGGCCGTGGAGCAGTGGCTGAGCTGGGACCGGGTGAGAGGACCAGAACCCTGGAGGAACAGCAGTTAAACTAACGGAGCAAGTTGACCCACACCCAGGGCTCTGGATCCGGGTTTATGTTCATATACTGGGTCAGGCCGGACTGGGGGTTCAACCGGCCCATTAGTTACATATACTTTGGAATTTTATAGCGCTTTTCCTACTGCTCAAAGACGCTTAATATATCATTTATTTTAATTTAAATGAAAGACCAGACCCCCTCAAACACCAGCATTCAGACTAAAGGAGCATGTTGTCCCACCTCCAGATCAGCCTGCTCACTGTAGAGCTACATGTCCCCTTATAGTCCTTTTGTCCTGTCTGAAACCTTTCCTTAGAATATGTTATGAATTGAAAGGTGTCCTTGGTGCTTTGAAAGGCGCCTCTAAATATAATTAATTATTATTATTATTAATATGATTATTATTGTTATTATGATTATATTCACACTGGGTCAGGGCAGAGACCCAGTATTGTGATTAAACTGCACAATCAGCTGTTTGACACCAACATGCACTCCTGCTTTAAAAGTCATATAACTGTGTGTGTGTGTGTGTGTGCGCGTGCGTGTGTGTGTGACCTCTTGTTAAATGTCAGCAGCCCTGAAAAGCTCCTCAAGCCGGCTGTGTGATTTATTATTCATATTTTATTTATTAATAATTATTAGTGTATTATTCAGACAGCAGGCTGGGTCTTCTATTTATTATTATTTATTACGAATTTAATAATTCATATTTTTGATTTTGTTATTACTATTTACCTTGTTTTTAATCTATAACTTCTTAATTTGGGATTTTTATTTATGTTTTTATTTGTTCATCGCTTTATTTATTATTTTCTTACTTAATCTTGTATTATGATCATGATCAGTGTGTTTGATTTGTGTGTGTGTGTGTGTGTGTGTGTGTGTGTGTGTGTGTGTGTGTGTGTGTGTGTGTGTGTGTGTGTGTGTGTGTGTGTGTGTGTGTGTGTGTGTGTGTGTGTGTGTGTGTGTGTGTGTGTGTGTGTGTGTGTGTGTGTGTGTGTGTGTGTGTGTGTGTGTGTGTGTCTGACCGACCTGAGCTCTTCTTCTGTGGTGCAGAACGTGCTGACCCGCTCCCAGGTGGAGGTGTTTCTCTCGGACAGGAAGTGGGAGGAGCTTCGCTCAAGGCTCTGCAGCAGAATGAGCTTCGGCACCGCCGGGCTGCGAGGACCAATGGGAGCCGGGTTCAACAGGGTCAACGACCTCACCGTCATACAGACCACTCAGGTGAGAGAGACAGGTGAGAGAGAGGTGAGACACACAGGTGAGAGAGAGATGAGACAGGTGAGAGAGACAGATGAGAGAGACAGGTGAGAGACAGACAGGTGAGAGACAGATGAGACAGGTGTTAGCCCAGGTGTTAGTCCAGGTTTTATTCCAGGTGTTAGTCCAGGTGTTAGTCCAGGTGTTCCCATGTGTTAGTCCAGGTGTTAGTCCAGGTGTTAGTCTAGGTCTTAATACAGCTGTTAGTCGAGGTGTTAGTCCAGGTGTTAATACAGGTGTTAGTCCAAGTGTTAGTCAAGGTGTTCCCATGTGTTAGTCCAGGTGTTCCCATGTGTTAGTCAAGGTGTTCCCATGTGTTAGTCCAGGTGTTCCCATGTGTTAGTCAAGGTGTTCCCATGTGTTAGTCCAGGTGTTCCCATGTGTTAGTCAAGGTGTTAGTCCAGGTGTTAGTCCAGCTCTTAGTCCAGCTGTTAGTCCAGGTGTTAGTCTAGGTGTTCCCATGTGTTAGTCAAGGTGTTAGTCCAGCTGTTAGTCTAGGTCTTAATACAGCTGTTAGTCGAGGTGTTAGTCCAGGTGTTAATACAGGTGTTAGTCAAGGTGTTCCCATGTGTTAGTCAAGGTGTTCCCATGTGTTAGTCAAGGTGTTCCCATGTGTTAGTCCAGGTGTTAGTCCAGGTGTTCCCATGTGTTAGTCAAGGTGTTCCCATGTGTTAGTCAAGGTGTTCCCATGTGTTAGTCAAGGTGTTCCCATGTGTTAGTCCAGGTGTTAGTCCAGGTGTTCCCATGTGTTAGTCAAGGTGTTCCCATGTGTTAGTCCAGGTGTTCCCATGTGTTAGTCAAGGTGTTAGTCCAGGTGTTAGTCCATTGGTAATACAGGTGTTAGTCCAGATGTTAGTCCAGGTGTTAGTCCATTGGTAATACAGGTGTTAGTCCAGGTGTTAGTCCAGGTGTTAGTCCATTGGTAATACAGGTGTTAGTCCAGGTGTTAGTCCAGGTGTTAGTCCAGGTGTCCAGCCATGTTGTTATGAATAAAATATTTGAACAAATATGTGTCTTAAAATGTTTTTTTTAAATATAAAGTGTGTGTGTGTGTGTGTGTGTGTGTAGGGCTTGTACTCCTACCTGCTCAGGTGTTGTTCAGACGTCTCCAGCAGAGGAGTGGTGGTTGGTTTCGATACGAGAGGACAGCAGGAGAGCGGCTGCAGCAGCAGCAGGTGAGACAGAGACAGGGAGACAGGGGGACAGTGAGACAGGGGGACAGTGAGACAGAGACAGAGAGACAGAGGGACAGTGAGACAGGGGGACAGTGAGACAGGGAGACAGTGAGACAGGGGGACAGTGAGACAGGGGGACAGTGAGACAGTGAGACAGGGAGACAGGGGGACAGTGAGACAGAGGGACAGGGGGACAGGGGGGACAGTGAGACAGGGAGACAGGGGGGACAGTGAGACAGAGGGACAGGGGGACAGTGAGACAGAGAGACAGAGGGACAGTGAGACAGAGAGACAGTGAGACAGAGAGACAGAGGGACAGTGAGACAGTGAGACAGAGAGGACAGAGGGACAGAGAGACAGAGAGACAGTGAGACAGTGAGACAGAGAGACAGAGGGACAGTGAGACAGAGAGACAGTGAGACAGGGGGACAGTGAGACAGAGAGACAGTGAGACAGAGAGACAGAGGGACAGTGAGAGACAGAGAGACAGTGAGACAGAGAGACAGAGGGACAGTGAGACAGAGAGACAGTGAGACAGTGAGACAGAGAGACAGAGGGACAGAGAGACAGTGAGACAGGGGGACAGTGAGACAGAGAGACAGAGGGACAGTGAGACAGAGAGACGAGAGACAGGAGACAGTGAGACGAGGAAGAGACAGTGAGACAGAGGACAGAGAGACAGTGAGACAGAGAGACAGCAGAGACAGGAGACAGTAGCAGACAGAGAGACAGTGAGAGACAAGAGAGACAGAGAGACAGTGAGATCAGTGAGGACAGAGAGACAGAGAGACAGAGAGACAGTGAGACAGGGGGACAGTGAGACAGAGAGACAGAGGGACAGAGAGACAGAGAGACAGAGAGACAGAGAGACAGAGGGACAGAGAGACAGAGAGACAGAGGGACAGTGAGACAGAGAGACAGTGAGACAGTGATACAGAGGGACAGAGAGACAGAGGGACAGTGAGACAGAGAGACAGTGAGACAGTGAGACAGTGAGACAGAGAGACAGTGAGACAGTGAGACAGAGAGACAGAGGGACAGTGAGACAGAGAGACAGAGAGACAGTGTGAGGACAGAGAGACAGTGAGACAGAGAGACAGAGAGACAGTGAGACAGAGAGACAGAGAGACAGAGAGACAGAGAGACAGTGAGACAGAGAGACAGAGAGACAGTGAGACAGAGAGACAGTGAGACAGAGAGACAGAGAGACAGTGAGACAGAGAGACAGAGAGACAGTGAGACAGGGGGACAGAGAGGACAGAGAGACAGAGAGACAGTGAGACAGGGGCGACAGTGAGACAGGGGAGACAGGGGGACAGAGAGACAGGGGGACAGTGAGACAGAGAGACAGAGAGACAGAGAGAGAGACAGAGAGACAGAGAGACAGTGAGACAGAGAGACAGTGAGACAGAGAGACAGTGAGACAGTGAGACAGGGGGACAGTGAGACAGGGGGACAGAGAGACAGGGGGACAGTGAGACAGGGGGACAGTGAGACAGGGGGACAGGGGGACAGTGAGACAGGGGGACAGTGAGACAGAGAGACAGAGAGACAGGGGACAGTGAGACAGGGGGACAGGGGGACAGTGAGACAGGGGGACAGTGAGACAGAGAGACAGAGAGACAGTGAGACAGAGAGACAGTGAGACAGAGAGACAGTGAGACAGTGAGACAGAGAGACAGTGAGACAGAGAGACAGTGAGACAGTGAGACAGGGGGACAGTGAGACAGAGAGACAGAGAGACAGGGGGACAGTGAGACAGGGGGACAGTGAGACAGGGGGACAGGGGGACAGTGAGACAGGGGGACAGTGAGACAGAGAGACAGAGAGACAGGGGGACAGTGAGACAGGGGGACAGTGTGACGGGGGAATTAATGTCAACATTTTAAGGGAACATTCTCCTAAATGTCAATCACAAATTCACAACAAAAAAAAATCACACATTTGAAAAACAACATTTGAAAAAGCAATTAAGAGAAAAAAACACAAAAGTACGAGAATTATCTTCCCGTCCCCCCCGCGGTGCGCTAACGTGTGTCCCCCCTCCCCCCCCTGTGTTTCTGAGGCTGGCTCGCCTGGTGGCCGCGGTGCTCCTGAGCCGAGGTGTTCCCGTCCATCTCTTCTCCGCCTTCGTCCCCACACCGTACGTGGTGAGCAAACACGCGTCACTTCCTGTCCGGTGTGTGTGTGTGTGTGTGTGTGTGTGTGTGTGTGTGTGTGTGTGTGTGTGTGTGTGTGTGTGTGTGTGTGTGTGTGTGTGTGTGTGTGTGTGTGTGTGTGTGTGTGTGTGTGTGTGTGTGTGTGTGTGTGTGTGTGTTAAGTGTGTGTGTGTGTGAGTTATTAAGTGTGTGTGTGTGTGTTTGTGTGTGTGTGAGTTATTAAGTGTGTGTGTGTGTGAGTTATTAAGTGTGTGTGTGTGTGTGTGAGTTATTAAGTGTGTGTGAGTTATTAAGTATGTGTGTGTGTGTGAGTTATTAAGTGTGTGTGTGTGTGTGTGAGTTATTAAGTGTGTGTGAGTTATTAAGTGTGTGTGTGTGTGAGTTATTAAGTGTGTGTGTGTGTGTGTGAGTTATTAAGTGTGTGTGTGTGTGTGAGTTATTAAGTGTGTGTGTGTGTGTGTGTGTGTGTGTTACAGCCGTTCGCTGTGAAGAAGCTGGGTGCAGCAGCTGGAGTGATGATCACCGCCTCACACAATCCCAAAGAAGACAACGGGTACAAGGTCAGAACTGTTTCTTAACACTCTGCAGCTCAGATGAGCCGTGTGAGTAAAGCAAGTCACCGAGCGACCACCAGGAGGCGCTCTCTGATGCACTCATCTGAACGACCACCAGGAGGCGCTCTCTGATGCACTCATCTGAACGACCACCAGGAGGCGCTCTCTGATGCACTCATCTGAGCGACCACCAGGAGGCGCTCTCTGATGCACTCATCTGAGCGACCACCAGGAGGCGCTCTCTGATGCACTCATCTGAGCGACCACCAGGAGGCGCTCTCTGATGCACTCATCTGAGCGACCACCAGGAGGCGCTCTCTGATGCACTCTCATCTGAGCGACCACCAGGAGGCGCTCTCTGATGCACACTCATCTGAGCGACCACCAGGAGGCGCTCTCTGATGCACTCTCATCTGAGCGACCACCAGGAGGCGCTCTCTGATGCACACTCATCTGAGCGACCACCAGGAGGCGCTCTCTGATGCACACTCATCTGAGCGACCACCAGGAGGCGCTCTCTGATGCACACTCATCTGAGCGACCACCAGGAGGCGCTCTCTGATGCACTCATCTGAGCGACCACCAGGAGGCGCTCTCTGATGCACTCATCTGAGCGACCACCAGGAGGCGCTCTCTGATGCACTCTCATCTGAGCGACCACCAGGAGGCGCTCTCTGATGCACTCATCTGAGCGACCACCAGGAGGCGCTCTCTGATGCACTCTCATCTGAGCGACCACCAGGAGGCGCTCTCTGATGCACACTCATCTGAGCGACCACCAGGAGGCGCTCTCTGATGCACTCTCATCTGAGCGACCACCAGGAGGCGCTCTCTGATGCACACTCATCTGAGCGACCACCAGGAGGCGCTCTCTGATGCACACTCATCTGAGCGACCACCAGGAGGCGCTCTCTGATGCACTCATCTGAGCGACCACCAGGAGGCGCTCTCTGATGCACTCATCTGAGCGACCACCAGGAGGCGCTCTCTGATGCACTCATCTGAGCGACCACCAGGAGGCGCTCTCTGATGCACACTCATCTGAGCGACCACCAGGAGGCGCTCTCTGATGCACACTCATCTGAGCGACCACCAGGAGGCGCTCTCTGATGTACACTCATCTGAGCGACCACCAGGGGGCGCTCTCTGATGCACACTCATCTGAGCGACCACCAGGAGGCTCTCTCTGATGCACTCATCTGAGCGACCACCAGGAGGCGCTCTCTGATGCACTCATCTGAGTGACCACCAGGAGGCGCTCTCTGATGCACTCATCTGAGCGACCACCAGGAGGCGCTCTCTGATGCACTCATCTGAGCGACCACCAGGAGGCGCTCTCTGATGCACACTCATCTGAGCGACCACCAGGAGGCGCTCTCTGATGCACACTCATCTGAGCGACCACCAGGAGGCGCTCTCTGATGCACACTCATCTGAGCGACCACCAGGAGGCGCTCTCTGATGCACTCATCTGAGCGACCACCAGGAGGCGCTCTCTGATGCACACTCATCTGAGCGACCACCAGGAGGCGCTCTCTGATGCACACTCATCTGAGCGACCACCAGGAGGCGCTCTCTGATGCACTCATCTGAGCGACCACCAAGAGGCGCTCTCTGATGCACTCATCTGAGCGACCACCAGGAGGCGCTCTCTGATGCACACTCATCTGAGCGACCACCAGGAGGCGCTCTCTGATGCACTCATCTGAGCGACCACCAGGAGGCGCTCTCTGATGCACTCATCTGAGCGACCACCAGGAGGCGCTCTCTGATGCACACTCATCTGAGCGACCACCAGGAGGCGCTCTCTGATGCACTCATCAACATTTCTGCCAAGAGGCTTTTTTTCATCTGCCGTCCCTGGACAGATTTGATAAGTCACCATAAAGACACAATTCATTTGAAACAAGTAAATACAGTCAAATAAAAACATACTAATCGTATAATGCTGGTCTTCAGGTGAGCCTCTTCAATGCTTTACACATCATTTAGCTGAGGCTTTATCCAAAGGGATTTACAATAAGAGCAACACCATAAAGAATCAAACCCCGAACAGCAAGGAAAGCTCAGATATGTTCTCTTCAAACAACGTAGACCCAGTTGGAGCTGGTGGATCAGATGTGAGGTCGAAGTGAACTCTTTGAAGTAGAATGTAATCACCAAGGTGTGCGAGGAGTTGTTTTCAGCCAGGTGTGTCTCTGAGGGACAGCAGGAGACGTGTCTTCTGTATCACGCAGAGAGAGAGAAACATGTTTGAACACCTGAATCACCTGGGACACTTCCTTCACGCATTGAAATCATCTCCAATTAAAGTTCAATTACAACTTCTATTTTATCGAGATATAAAAAAACAGGTTGTCCTTTTTATATTTGATGTATGAACTCATTTAGTCCCTAAATGTTCCAAATACAAACTCATGAGTGTAAATCAAACAAGACAAAGAAAGCCTGTGTGTGGAGAGGAAATACAATTCATAAATAAATAGATCTCATAAAGGGAAATAAAAACCTAAAAATGAAAACACTAACATATTTAAAATAGCATCAAAGCTGAGGACAACCCAGTGAGAGTGGGTTAGGAGATCGGAGTGTGTGGGTAGTTTTGTTTTGCAGTTTAGTGAGGACCTCAGTTATCCTGTTGATAGACTTTCTGCACTGCTTTTTATTTAGTGTTTAGTATTTAATGATCTATGTTGAATGGTTGGAGGAGCTCAGGTCAGAAGCAGCACATGATGATAACACCTGTGAGTCTCTGATGAAACGCTGCCCCCTGCAGGTGTACTGGTGTAACGGCGCTCAGATCTGCTCTCCTCACGATAAGGAGATCGTGAGGAGCATCGAGGAGGAGCTGCAGCCCTGGAGCGCCTCCTGCTGGGCGGAGGAGGAGGTGCAGGTGAACCCTCTGAGGACAGACCCTCTGCCCCACATCAACCTGTGCTACATGGAGGAGCTGCAGAGCCTCTGCTTCCACAGGTCAGGGGGTCATCTACACATTAACACCACACACACACACACACACAGACACACACAGACACACACAGACACACACAGACACACACAGACACAGACAGACACAGACAGACACACAAAGACACACAAAGACACACACAGACACACAAAGACACACATTAACACCACATAGACACACACAGACACACATTAACACCACACAGACACACACAGACACACACAGACACACACCACACACACACCACACACACACACACACACACACACACACACACACACACACACACACACACACACTTTGTATTGTATTATTGTATGAGAGAGGTTCCAGGTTGTTGTGTTTAATATTCATGAGAATATTTGTCATTGTTCAAATGATAATAAACAAACATATAAAGCATATTTGTCCACTCATATGTTGATCAGAGTATTAAAAACTTGAAAAATATCCCTCTAAGGTACATTTAGAACAGATACAAAATGTGAGATTAATCACGATTAACTATTTTAATCGACTGACAGCCCTAATATATACATATTGTGTCCTATATACATATTAGATATATTTACATGTGTATGTGAAAACAGTGCATTGTATGTCCAGTACTTGTGTCACATCGCTGACCCCTTGTTGTGCAGCCTGACGGCACAGAGGCCTGTCAGAGGCCTGTCAGAGGCCTGTCCGAGGCCTGTCAGAGGCCTGTCAGAGGCCTGTCCGAGGCCTGTCCGAGGCCTGTCCGAGGCCTGTGCGAGGCCTGTCCGAGGCCTGTCAGAGGCCTGTCAGAGGCCTGTCAGAGGCCTGTCCGAGGCCTGTCAGAGGCCTGTCAGAGGCCTGTCAGAGGCCTGTCCGAGGCCTGTGCGAGGCCTGTCCGAGGCCTGTCAGAGGCCTGTCCGAGGCCTGTCAGAGGCCTGTCCGAGGCCTGTCCGAGGCCTGTCAGAGGCCTGTCAGAGGCCTGTGCGAGGCCTGTCAGAGGCCTGTCAGAGGCCTGTGCGAGGCCTGTCCGAGGCCTGTCCGAGGCCTGTCCGAGGCCTGTGCGAGGCCTGTCCGAGGCCTGTCAGAGGCCTGTCCGAGGCCTGTCCGAGGCCTGTCCGAGGCCTGTGCGAGGCCTGTCAGAGGCCTGTGCGAGGCCTGTGCGAGGCCTGTGCGAGGCCTGTCCGAGGCCTGTCCGAGGCCTGTCCGAGGCCTGTCAGAGGCCTGTCAGAGGCCTGTCAGAGGCCTGTCAGAGGCCTGTGCGAGGCCTGTCAGAGGCCTGTGCGAGGCCTGTCAGAGGCCTGTGCGAGGCCTGTCAGAGGCCTGTCAGAGGCCTGTGCGAGGCCTGTCAGAGGCCTGTCAGAGGCCGAGGAGGGATGAGTTCCCTTAAAGGTCCCCTGTTATACTGCTTTCCATCTATACACTACAGGTCTCAGATATATACAGAACCTGTCTGTGGAGTGCAACATCAATATCAAGTGAAATGGATCTCAAGTGCAGGAGCAACTTCCTCCTCAGAGGAGAAAGAAGTTCTGCTTTTCATTATATATTAGAGAGAGAATATCCAATCCATCGTCTAAACATCCCATCATTAAACCATTAAACCCTCCAGTCCTTAAACATTTGCAAATCCACCTTTTACCCTAACCCTGAAAGGTAAATCCTAAACATATGTCTCTGTTAAACATATAGGACTAAAAATACCGTGTGTGTGTGTGTGTGTGTGTGTGTGTGTGTGTGTGTGTGTGTGTGTGTGTGTGTGTGTGTGTGTGTGTGTGTGTGTGTGTGTGTGTGTGTGTGTGTGTGTGTGTGTGTGTGTGTGTGTGTGTGTGTGTGTGTGTGTGTGTGTGTGTGTGTGTGTGTGTGTGTGTGTGTGTGTGTGTGTGTGTGTGTGTGTGTGTGTGTGTGTGTGTGTGTGTGTGTGTGTGTGTGTGTGTGTGTGTGTTCTCAGGGATCTGAACAGAGCCTCTCCTCTGAAGTTCGTCCACTCTTCGTTCCACGGTGTCGGTCACGTCTTCGTTCAGAAAGCCTTCGAGGCGTTCGGCTTCGTTCCTCCGCTCGCGGTCCCGGAGCAGAAGGACCCCGACCCGGAGTTCCCCTCGCTGCGCTGCCCCAACCCAGAGGAGGGGGCGTCAGTGCTGGTACACACACATTCAACATTCAACATTCAAATTGTTCACTTTTTCTAGAATTTCATTTTCTTCTCATAATTTGCCTTTTTTTCAAAATGTTCATCACTTTTTTCAGAATTCCACTTTTTTTTCACTATATCACTTTTGCCTGGAACTTCACTTTTTTCTCATAATTTGACTTTCTTTCAAACATTTTGACTTTTGTCAAAATGTTCACTTTTCTCAAAATGTTCACTTTTCTCAAAATGTTCACTTTTCTCAAAATGTTCACAGGCTTTATTTTGGTGGTGGAATTTTGTGTTTTAATGACAAAGTGTTTCCTCTCCAGGAGCTTTCTCTCCTCCTGGCAGAGCGGGAAAACGCTCACATCGTTCTGGCGACGGATCCCGATGCCGACCGGCTCGCTGCGGCAGAACGATGTGACGGGTAACGTTTGCTCAAAGGCACTGCGGAGTCACATCTATATAGCACACATCTAGCTGTTATCAAACACTAATCTTCAGCTTTTTCCATCATTTATACATTGTTTTGCTTGTTAAGATGTTGCTTTAAGCTCTTCCCATGAATTAGATGTTCTATTTCTCATGTATTTGCTCCATTGCCCTCCCTGTAGTGTGTTATTAGAAGTTAGTGCAAGTCAATGGTCAGCAAAGGCTGAGTTTCTCCATTAAAAATTACATTCAAATTTTTCTATAAACTATTTGACTTTTTTTATATAATTTGACTTTTTTTATATAATTTGACTTTTGTTTTACAAACATAACTTTTTTTTTACAAACATGACTTTTTTCTTAGAATTTGACTTTTTCCCAAATTTTGAGATGTTTTTCATAATTTCACTTTTTTCTCATAATTTGGCCTTTTTTAAGAATTTCCCTTTCATTCAAAATTTCACTTTTTTATTCAAATTTTTTTTTCTAAGAATTTTGAATTCGGAATGAAAGATTTTTTTCATAATTTCACTCTTTTCCTGGAATTTCACTTTTTTCAAAATGTCCCAGATTGTCTCAGATTTTCACTTTTAAGAATGTGCCTTTTTATAAGAATTTCACGAAGTTTGACTTTTTAACCAGATCTTTAACTTTTCTTCAAAAACATTTTCAGATTTCACTTTTCTTTCAGAATTTGCATTTTCTCCATACAAAATTAAATGTCTATTTTCCAGGGGTGGGTGGAAGGTGTTTTCTGGGAACGAGCTGGCGGCGCTGCTGGGCTGGTGGATGTTCCTCCACTGGAAGGAGGCTCACCCCGACCCTGCAGACCTCCAGAAGCTCTTCATGCTCTCCACCACCGTGTCCTCCAAGATCCTGCAGGCCCTCGCCCGCATCGAGGGCTTCCACTTCGAGGTCTGAACTTCTACTTTTGTGGTGTTTTATGGAGATTACCAATTTACCATCTCTCATTAATGTACAACTTTAATACAGAGAAATTCAGTGTTTTTCTTCTTGTAACATCATCCTCAGAGAATATAAGAGAGTTTACATCTTTCCGTATTTATTTAAATATAGAATATGTTATGAAGTGTTTCATGTGTGTCGCTCTTCAGGAGACTCTGCCGGGCTTTAAGTGGATCGGGAACAGAATCCACGAGCTTTCCAAAGCAGGAAACAGCGTCATCTTCGCCTTCGAGGAGTCCATCGGTAACACCGTCACATTTAGACTTTCTTATTATATATATATATACATATATCATCATTTATCATAATAGATATTTTTTTAATTGTTTTTATTGTATAATATAATTTTATATTATATAATTTTATGTTTTTATTTATTATAATATTCATCCTTTTTATGTATTTTTTTTACTTTTTTTTTTTTTTTAAATGTACCTTTTATTTCAAATGTTGACATCTTTCTCAGAATGTCACTATGTATCCTTCTTATATGTATATATGTATTCTTTACCACGGCACACACCTCTTCAGTGATGGATGTACTTCCTGTCGGCAGGGTTCCTGTGTGGCGGCTCGATCCCGGATAAAGACGGTGTGAGCGCGGCGGTGGTCGTGGCTGAGATGGCGACGTTCCTTCACAATAAAAGCCTGAGTCTGAACCAGCAGCTGCTCAACATCTACCACACGTACGTACTTCCTGTTTAATGCGCAGGCGAACAATTATTACTTTGAAAAGACAAAAAACTAAATGTAGTAAGGCACCGAAATTCAGAAAGAGACACAAATTAAAGGAAAAACAACAAAACACAAATATTTTTAAAATACATTTTCTTTCGATACAACATTTAATGACCTGAGTTCCATCTCTTATTTTGGCGGGGTGTGCGGTGTCTTCCTGTGTGCAGGTACGGGCCCCACCTGTCGCAGACGTCCTATGTGATCTGTGACGACCCCCCCACCGTCAGCAGGATCTTCCACCGCCTCAGGAACTTCCACGGCGAGGACTCGTACCCGCAGCACTGCGGCGGCGTGCGCGTCGCTAACGTCCGCGACGTTACCACGGGATACGACAGCAGCCGCGCCGACCGCACATCCGTACGTGTACTAATACACATCCGTACGTGTACTAATACATAAAAGCACGTTTGTCCCCAGAGAAACCTCTACATGAGCACTTTTTACAGTGGGCTATTAGTACTTTTATAATAAATAAATGTGTATTATATATGATAAATACAAAAATAAATAGATAATACATATCCATAAATATAACAACATACATGTACTGTGTGTTTTGCAGTACTCTGCAGTAGTACATGCACTGTGTGTTTTGCAATACTCTGCAGTACTTCATGTACTGTGTATATGTGTGCAGGTACTTCCTGTGACAAGGAGCGGTCACATGATCACCTTCACGCTGCAGAATGGCGTCGTGGCAACGCTGAGGACGAGCGGCACCGAACCAAAAATCAAATACTACACAGAGTACTGCGCCGCGCCGGGGACCAGGTACTGAGTACTACTACTACTACTACTACTACTACTACTACTACTACCACCACTACTACTACCACAACTACTACTACCGCTACCACTACCACTACTACTACTACTACTACTACTACTACCATCACCACTACTACCACCACTACTACTACCACCACCACTACTACTACCACCACTACTACTACCACCACCACTACATACAGCACCACGACGACCACCACTAAGACTACCACAACGACGACGACCGAGACCAAGAACCACTACTCTAATACGACGACGACGACGACCAGCATCCCACGACGACCAACCACCACAGACCACAACCACGACGACGACCACCATCGACGAAGACAGACCACCCAACGAAGACCACCACCTACGAGAAGACACCACTACGAACTACCACCACGACGACGTACACCACCACGAGAACAACACACGACGACCACCACCACGACGTACCACAACCACGACGACCACCACCACGTACGACCCACCACACAACGACTACGACTACCACGACACCACCACGACGACGACCACTACGACGACCGCTACCACGACGACGACCACGACGACGACCACCACGAGACGACCACTACGACTACCACGATACTACGACCACTACGACGACCACCAACTACGACCACCACGACGACGACGACCACTACGACGACGACGACGGAGACCACGACGACGACCGCGACCACGACCACGACCACGACGACTACCACCACGAACGACGACGGACGACCACGACGACCACCACGAAGACGGACGACCACGACGAAGGAGACGACCACGACGACGACCACCACGACGACGACCAGACGACGACCGCGACCACGACGACGACCAGACGACTACCCACACGACGACCACCACGACGACGACGACCACGACGACGACCACGACGACGACCACCACGACGACACCGACGACCAGACGACGACGACGACGACCACGACGACGACCGCGACCACGACGACGACCACGACGACGACCACCACGACGACGACGACGACCACGACGACGACGACGACGACGACGACCACGACGACGACCACGACCACGACCACGACGACGACACGACGACGACCACCACGACGGACGACGACGACCACGAGACGACGACGACGACCACGACACGACGACGACGACGACCAGGACGACGACCACGACGACGACGACGACGACGACGACGACCACGAACGACGACCACGACGACGACGACCACGACGAGACGCGACGACGACGACCACGACGACGACGACGACCACGACCACGACCACGACGACGACCAGGACGACGACACGACGACGACGAGACGAGACGACGACACGCACGACGACGACGACGACGAAGACCACGACGACCGACGACCACGACCACGACCACGACCAGGACGACGGACCACGACGACGACGAGACGACGACGACGACACGACGAGACGACCACGACGACGACGACGACCAAGACGACGACCACCACGACGACGACGAGACGACCACGACGACGACGACGTACGACCGACGACCACGACACGACGAGACCACGTACCACGACCACGACGACGACCACGACGACGACCACCACGACGACGACGACCACCACGACTACGACGACGACTACTACCACCACGACGACGACGACGACCACTACGACGACGACGACCACTACCACTACGACGACGACTACCAGTACTACTACCACGTACTACGACTACTACTACGGCCCCTACTACTACTAATCTACTACTACTACTACCACTACTCCCACCATCGGTAACTGACTACGTACCACTACTACTACCACTACTACTACTACTACTACCACTACTACCACTACTACTACCACTACTACTACTACTACTACTACTACCACTACTACCACTACTACCATTACCACTACTACTACAACAACTGCTATTATAATTGTTTCAATAGGGACAGTGTCTGATTTGCAGGTGATGCTATAGAAGGGAAATATAAACATGTAAAATCAGGTGAGCTAGAGATAGGCTAACGGAGTGTGACATCACTTCCTGTGACATCACTTCCTGTGTTGCAGCCAGGCGGCGGCTCTGCAGGAAGAGCTGGACCGGATCACCGCGGCGCTGCTGGACGACTTCCTGGAGCCCGAAAAGAACAACCTGATTCGCCGCTGCGTCTAGCCCTGCCCCCTTCTGCTGATGACGTCACATCCTGCCGTGTTCGTGGACGAATCAGAGCTGCTTCTCACGATGAAGTTCAGTTTGGACTGAATCAACAATCACTAAGGTCTGAGATGGAAACCAAAGAGGAGGATTTTCACAGGAAGAGAGTCACGTTGAAACCGTGGAAACATATTTCATTTCAAGGACGGTGTACGGAAGTTCATTAACGACAAAACAACTGAGAGCAGAAAATAATACATCATTCTAAATCACGTTTCTGTGCGGCGGCCTTTTGCAAAAAAATCATGTCTACGCTCTTCGTTAACGAGAGAATTTCTCTTATTTTAACAACAATTTTCATTTTCTCATGACTGATGTCATCACCATTTTCTCACTTAATATTTCTCTCATAGATTTTCAGATTTGTTATAATCTCGGTAAATATTAAAGTTTTTTTCCCGTAAATTTCACATGTTTTTCTTAAATATTTACAACTTCTGTCATGGAGCCCTGGATTGTATTAGCCTCGCCAGTCCCTCAGCATATCTCGGGTAGTTTTCTCGTTGATATATGACTTTATAATCTTACAGAAAACCCGTTAATTAAAAAATATATATATTGTAAAATCCTGAGTTTCATTACCCCACCAGAGAAAGCTATGAAGCCGAAATGTTGTGGTCTTTATAATTACGCATTTTCAGTCGCACACAGTTTCGCGACTTCTTTAGATTGACAGTTATCCCGGTGAACGTTTTTTTCTGTTTTTATTCAACTTAAAGGTAGGGTAGGTAAAGCCGATTTTGGCCGTCGATGGATGTCAGGCCGACGATGAGCGTCCTGTCGCCCTACTCAGATTGGTGCACCGTCGTGTCTTTTCGGCCGTGCCGACACTTTTTTGGCCGAAAACCTACCGATTCGGCATGTAAGGGAAGTTATTGTCATTTGTTCTGGGAATGTCATTTTCGAGCCTGAGACCTGAAAAACAGGCTTGGGGCTTAACAGGTTGAATCCACGAAATTCATATTTGTATAACCCCCATTATACCCCCATTTTTCTGATTATGCATTTTCACTGTCGTGCATTTCGACAGTTTTACCACAAATTACATCACAGTTAGTGGCGTCACTAAATGTGACTTCTGATCTCTTTCTGATTATACATTTTCAGTCGTGGTTTCATCAGTTTTACCACAAACTGCGACTTCTCGTAAAATATGACTTTCTAATCTTACAGAAAACCCAAATCTTTCTTTACCTTAAAACATTGTTTTACTCGTAAATGTCCCAATTTCTCCAGATTGCATTACAATAATCCCACAGAACGTTTGTTCTCGTACATTTCTTAATGTTTTTTCACGTAAATATACGACTTAAATCTTGGAAATTCATAATTGTATAAACCCCATCAGAGAAAGTTGTGAAGTCACTTATGCGACCTTAAAGGGCCCATGTCATGGCCATTTCCACTGATCATAATTACATTGTTGAGGTATACTAAAATAGATTTATACTGTGCAATTTTCCAAACTCACATTGGTTTCGCATACAGCATCTCTGTCAAGCATGTGTATTCAGCAGTATTCACTTTCTCCACTAAACGACTCGTTGGAGCTCTTGCCCCCCCCTCCCTGTGAGCCTAGTGTGCTCCGATTGGTCAGCTCGGCCACTCGTTCTGATTAGTCAACCACCAGAGAGGCTGCGCCCATGTCAGTGCTTTTCCCGGCTGCTCTCAGCGTAACATCAGTCTTATCATGGCGTCGGTACAGCGGTATATTTTATATACATATATATTTTTAACTGTTGTTATAGAAGAGTGTGACGGCCCCAGGGCCTTTGTCTTACGATGGATGGGGTGGAGCTGAAGAGGGTAATCAGCGCGATCACGGACACCTCCGGACACTACGGCCCCAGTCTCTCTCCAAAGCGGCTGCAGGAAGACTAACTCTGCGATCCTCTCAACCACCTATCTTTGCATTTACCACAATAAATGTGCCGTGGTTTTGTAAACTCGTGTATGTCTCCTTGTCTTTCCGTTGTGGCCTACGAGCTACTCTCATAACAAAGAGTAAGTTATTTTTACCCGTTATAAACTACTACTGTTTGATGAGAAATCAAATCATGGTTTGCTATATATGAATTCAGGGAAGAAAGGATAGGCCTACTAAGTATTTCCATTAAACTTTATTTTTAGAAATGTACAAAATGAACATAAATATACATATATACACGGTATATCATCCATTCCTCCTCCTCTTGCCTGCGCACAGTCGGTGCGGTGCGGTGCCTTTTAGCACGAGGCCTCAGTAGTAGTAGAATCCCTTCCCCGTCATGGATTGTCCGCCAGGATCTGGCTGGACGAAATCAAATGCAAATCACAAAATATTAGAGAAACTTAGTTGTTTTAGATTCGTTAGTAGTAGTTGTGTAATGAACAGCTTGCCTGCTAATATGCTAACCTAGCTTTGTTTACCTTGGTAGCTAACACGATATGAACGTTAGCTTGGAGGAAAGGCAACTATAATGCAGTGTAATAAAACTACTATGAACAAAAGCTAGTGGTTCATATTAGGCTAGCAATAACGTGTTTATAATTGCAATCGTATACGGGTATTCTGCTACCATACAATGTAACTTGCATGAATACATTGTTTTGCGCTAGCATACAGCTAGCCTCGTTAGCTACATGCAGTATATGTACGGTCACAATGTACGGTAAACCGGAGTATACTGTATGAGTATTCCGTGTGTGTGACTGCAGACATTCTCCTGCCATGACAAACATGTAAGGCCATCTGCTGACATTGTAGTTGATATATTTAAACGCTAGCAACGTAGCATCACAAAAATGTTTTTCTGACCAAAACTAGCTCAAGCTCCGTGTGTTAGATCGCTACGCCAGCTATAATGTAATTACGTTTCGCGACTGACCGGCAAATCACCCGCAGTATACTGTCAATAGGTATTTTGTGTGTGAATGCAGACATTCTCCTGCTATGAGATACATGTATGCAAGGCCATCTGCTGATATTAGAGTTGATATATGGAAACTCTAGCAACTTAGTTAGCACAGTTAGCACTGTGTCAATGGCTTAGCAGTCCAACACAGTTTACACATTTAAACAGTCTTGTTTGATAAATACACAAATAACAATGCAAACTTACAGGTTGTATACCCAGATCTTCCCCTGCTCCAAACGGTCCAAACAAGCTGTGCATATCCGGCCTCAAACTGGGCAATGTTTTGGAAGCTTTCGTCTGTGAAATGCCGGTTCTTCGAACCTCTGGAGGAGGAACACGCCGCTGCTGGTGTGGCCATAGCTCTTCGGGATTGGTCCATTTCGTTCCGGGTACCGCATGACATCAGGCGGTACCCGGAACTAAATGGAAGACTCAAATGGGCAGTGACGTATCTCCAACGAGGCGTTTTGGGGAGGTATTTTCTGTGTTAGAGTTTTACTCGCTACAGGGTGTACTTTGAGGGTTTTGACTCTGCACACCGTTTACATGCATAAAAACCTTCATAACACACAAGGGGACGGGTAATAACCGGAAAAGCATGACATGGGAGCTTTAAGGTTTTTTTTTATTTGTTGTAATTTGCATGGTTTTGCGTTTCGGCATTTATAATCTCAAGAATGGCCAAAACATTTTATGTAAACATATCATTTTGTGATTTGGTTGGTAACGTAGATTCTGAGTTTTATAGCCCCATAAGAGCACTCCGGGTGATTTCCGTGTGTGAAATCTTTCTCTTATATTTTCACTCTCAGTTTTTCCACAAACTTCGACCTAAAGCACACATTCATCTTTGAAATGCACAAACATCATATCTGTAAATTCAAACAGGTTTTATCCGCCTCTCGCTGTAATCTGCTGCACAACATGAATGAATTTAGATTTCTAGATAAATTCCAATGATCAGCAGCACCCGACTCTGATTGGATACTTCCAGCCCCAGTGCACTCTGGGACATGTAGTTGACCCCTCATTCAGTTGTTTTAAACTCTGTGGCTTATTGCATGAAGTTACTTTTTCAGCTCACATTAAAACAAATATGAATCTGACAAAAAATCATTAAGCGCAGATTTTAAAAATGAATTAAAAAACCAGCGCTCTTTGTTTTAGTTTTTCTGTTCAACAGTTTTGTCATCAATGAACTTCCATACAAATTAAAATGAGAGCGTCGCTTTTCGTGGTGTTTTCTGAGTTTTGGCTGAAGTGATATTTTTATATTTCGGAGGTAAAATATATTTATGTTGAAGGATCACTCAGTTTGTGTTTCTGCCGTCATTCATCCCATGAAATATAATAAATCTGTGAACTGTGTATTTATATTTATTATTGGAACATTCTCAGGATCAGAATACCTTCGTCCCACAGAGGGGAAATGTACATAGTTACAGCAAATGTGAAGATAGAGACAACACATTAATAAATAAAACACTATTAGATTAAGGTCACATTCACACCAGCCTTGTTTAGTCCGGTTGAATCGAACCCTGGTGAGTTTACCCGCTTTGTGCAGTTCGTTTGGGTTTATGTGAACGCAGTCCGAGACCCCTGAAGTGAACTAAACAACCGGACTCTGGTCCGCCTACATTTTTTATTTCAGCCTTTGCTGACCATTTACACGCAGTAACACCTGTAGAACTACAGGAGAGGAACACCACAGAAGAAGAAGGGCCTCTTCACCCAAACACAGCCACACTTAGTTAGTATAAATACGGCACATGTTGGTACATCGGGAACCCTTCCTCCGACTGCTGCTTTAATCGTGTTTCTTCTTTCTTGGTAAAGTAAATTAGAAATGAAACATTTGGTCAAAGTTACCGCGGCTCGTTAATGAAGTCCCTGAGGTCAGAGGTCAGAGGTCAGCCAGACCGTCAATCGGCCTGACCCTCCTTTCGAGTACCTTAGAGGTCTGCCACTCCTTCGGTCTCAATTAAGTGCATTGAAACTATCTATCAAAATCCCACAGCTAGAATAAAAATGAATGGTAGTCTAACAGAAAGAATAGTATTAAAAAGAGGCAGGTTGTTTGTCCCCACTCCTCTTCGCTCTATACATTGAACCTCTAGCACAGGCTATACGGCAAAGTGAAGAGCTGCAGGGAGTTAGGATTAAAGGACAGGAACACATAGTGAGTCTATTGGCGGATGATACTATAATATATCTCGAAAACCCCAATAGAAGCTTTATCCAGCTGATGAACCTTATACAAATATATGGTGACCATTCAGGATACAAGGTGAATGTTAATAAAACACAGATGTTGGCCTTTAACTATACCCCCACTCAAGGAATGAAGAGCAACTTCCAGCCACACTTTAGTATAAGTTAGTATAAATACGGCACATGTTGGTACATCGGGAACCCTTCCCCCGACCGCTGCTTTAATCGTGTTTCTTCTTTCTTGGTAAAGTCAATTAGAAATTAAACATTTGGTCAAAGTTACCGCGGCTCGTTAATGAAGTCCCTGAGGTCAGAGGTCAGAGGTCAGTCAGACCGTCAACATGTTTGTTTGTCATGTTGAACAGTTTCCAATAACCCCCCCGAGCCGAGGACCAGAGGGACCAATCAGAGTCCGGTAATGACCTCCCCTCGGACACACACACACACACACACACACACACACACACACACACACACACACACACACACACACACACATCCCAGGGTTATCATCCTAATTAGACTCAACTCAAAGGTGATACTGTCCTCACCGACTAAATGAAGAACAATAAACTTTGGGATAAACTGAAACTTTCCGAGGTAAATAACGAGTAACACATGAAGGTGAATATATTTCAATAGAGAGAGAAAGCTAAAGAATTCTAACATTAAACATTACGGGCGTTTATACGTAGTTCATTCACATATACATATACATTATTACATTTAGTTTAAACCTACAACTGAATATATAAACACTAGGGCTATGATCTGGAAACCTTAACGCTTTAATAAAACATTACGAAGATTAATCATATCAACAAGTTTGACCCAAATGTCCTCCCGTAACTCCAGGGCGGATTTCTACCATGAATCAAGGGGCAGTGAAAATGCAAAAAAAAGCAGAGAAACTGGTCGACACCGTCTTGGTTTTTTGGAACCTAACAATCACAGCTAGCCCCGCCCTAAAGCACATGATACTATGTTGTTTATTTGAGTCTAAATTTGAATATAACTCACAAAATGAACACTGTTTTGAAGTGATTACTACCATCAACTTATCAGGAAGTTCTCCTGAAGTATGAACCCAGTGAGAAGCAGTAAACAAACATGGCGTCTGATGCCGGATGTCTCTGAATCAGAAACAGGTTTATCACCAGATAGGTTTACACATACGAGGAATTTGACTTGACGTCATAGACAGAGCATACATAAAAATATATGCAATAAAACATGAATTAATCTGTCTGGGGCTCTGCGATCAGAGATGGGGTCGTTACTAAAAAAAATATATATTACATATTACTTTAAAAAAAAAAGATGAGATGGATCCCCAAGACCGGGAGAAAACTGCTTTTTCCACCCCACTTGGCCTGTTTGAGTTTGAGCGCATGCCCTTTGGACTTTGTAATGCGCCTGCAACATTCCAACGGTTGATGCAACAGTGTTTAAGTGGTCCATTGGCAGAGTCTCTTTCAGTGTACTTGGATGACATTATAATTTACTCAACTGATTTATCCTCTCACCTGCAGCATTTGGATGAGGCTTTCCAAAGGCTGTGGCAGTATGGATTGAAACTACGGCTGGACAAATGTAAGCTCCTTCAACACGAGATGACGTTTTTGGTCCATTTGGTGGACCAGGATGGGGTAAGACCTGTCCCTGACAAAATAACAGCTGTACTTGACTGGCCGGTACCCGCCACCGTAAGACAAGTAAGAGCCTTTTTAGGACTCGCTGGTTATTACAGACGCTTTGTTGCTGGTTTTGCTAAAATTGCACACCCTTTGAACACTCTACTGACAGGCATCCCAGCTGATAAGAAATCAGGGACACGTAAAGTACAGTGGTCCTCTGAGTGTCAAACAGCATTTGATGCATTAAAGACTGCACTGATGCAAGCACCTGTTTTGGCATATGCAGACTATTCCTTGTCATTTATAGTCTACACAGATGCCAGCAACCAAGGCTTAGGAGCAGTTCTGTCCCAAGTGCAAGAGGGGCAAGAGTGAGTGATAGCCTATGCCAGCCGCAGCCTACACCCCACTGAACGGAACAATGCCAACTACAGCTCATTCAAGCTTGAACTGTTGGCCCTGAAGTGGGCAGTGACAGAGAAATTCAAGGACTACCTAACTGGGGTGCAGGTCAATAACCCTATATGTCAATAACCCTGTTGCTCATCTACAGACGGCTCGCCTGGGTGCCGTAGAACAGCGCTGGGTTGCACAACTCGCCTCTTTCAACTACGAAATAAAGTTTCGCTCGGGTAAGAGCAACGCTAATGCAGACGCATTATCAAGATGTCCAGTTGCCTCCTTGTCTTCTAGGGCTCCAGACGAGGAGTGTGTTACAAGACCAGCTGCAACCACAGCAGCCATTGAGTTAACACCTGGAGGACAGGATGAGTTGGCCAGCAGTGACTGGGAAGAGGCACAAGGACCCCAACATACAGACAGTTAGGAGGTATGTGGAAAACCGGCTGGCACCCAAAGGACCAGAACGCCAGGCCTTGTCCTGCAAAACACAGAAAATATTGCAAAAATTGAAGAAATTGCAAGGTCTCAGGCTCGAAAATTGCCATTCCCAGAACAAATGACCATATCTTCCCTTCTAAAAGGGGAAAATTAATAATCTTTATTCTCAAAGTAATGATAAACCTGTGAGTTGGATGTAGAGAAGTCAGAATCAATATAGATGTTTTTTATTTTAAAGAAAATTCAGATTTTACATAGTAAAAAACTGTAAATTATAGTGTCCGTCCAAAAATTCTTTTTTACTTATAGTGAAAACTACCCTTGGATGATGGGTTAGTAGACTAAAAGCTTTAGGAATCCAAAGTACAACATATAATAAGTACCCTGTATCAAGATTGATGCAAAACAAGTGACATTTGACCTTTTTAGAGAGATTTAGCCAAAAACACTCCACCTCTGAGGTGATTTGGGTGGAAATGGGCGTTTTTGCCGTTTCTCTGGAACCCATTCGTCGATTTTGGTGATTGACATCTCTTTTGAACCGTTAGAGCCAATAGAATCGAAGGGGAATTTCCACATACACACCAACCTTACCATTGAGAAGTGGGGGCTATGCACACACAGTTTGCCAAAAGCGAAAGCTATCTTACGCTCTGAAATCTGAAAACTTAAAACTAGTTTTATTGCTGATGGATTATCAGAAATCATTTCAAAGTGACACAGACACATTGGATTAACCTATGGATTAACCTATGGATTAACCTTCAGCAGCGTTTTTATCGTTTTAATGCCATTGAAGACCACTTTTGATCAGACAACGACAAAGGTAAGACATATTGCCGTGTTTGCTACCTAATGCCACGTGTTGTGATGTCTGTTTTTGTTTATAATGTTGCAAGTTCTGATCATGGAGTGACGATATAGATACCTATCGATTCTGTGTATTCTCACGATGCTAATCGATATGTTGGATGTGCAGTTACGATAATTAATAAGGGTGTTATACCGTGAGTTCTGTGCTAACGGCGTTAGCATTCTTTCGCTCAGGGCTAATTCAGAGGCTCAGCGTTAGCCTTGTGTTTTTTTTTGCTAAAAAATAAATAAATCATCAGTTAGCTGAGTTTCTTCTCGTTACATGGATATGAAACATTCATAGTTTATTCAATCTTAAGAAGCCCTCAGACACTGTTGCTTGCAGATGTTGTGGTTTCGGACCCGCCGAAGGGTCTGTGGGGCTTAAGAGGAGTTTCTCCTTCTGCAACTCCAACCTAGCCTGCTCAGTTTCCTGCCTCAATTTTTCCAAAGACACCACTCTTTCTAGCTCAATGCCCTGTTGCATCTTCTCCACGGCCAACTCCTTTTCCGTCTCCAACTGTAAGCTTCATTTGAGTAACTCCTTCTGTTGCTCGAAATTCAAAACGGCACTTTGACCCGCCATTTCTATTGTGCGCCCGGGGACAGGTGTATCCGCTTCAGTGTCGAACACCTTACTTTTTAGCAGCCAAACCCTCAAATTTGCTTTCACTGACTCTTTCACTCTCTTATCGCCAACTTCAAACCCATAATACTGAGCTATTTTCACTAACTGATCCTTGGTGCACTGATCCAAAAATCCTTCAGACGGTGCAGCAACAAACGCCCCCACAATATCCTCCATATTTACCCAATAATAGCTATTTTTACAGAGGAAATGCAATTTCTTAGCCCACCTGTGCACACAGTAGGAATGAGCAGCCCCGCTAGCTGACTTCCTAAGCACAAACTTAATAGGCAACTCCCCCCCTAGTCTTCATGAGGCGTAGCGGTGGGTATTTATGCACTTAACCTGTTTCACGCCTTCCCCCCGGTACCGGGCGGATAAACGCGTCATTTGCAGGAAACAACGTCTAAGGAATCTTAATATTGAATAAAACTATGAATGTGTTATATCCATGTAACGGGAAGAAACTCAGCTAACTGATCTTTTTAATTTTTTTTTTCAAAAAAAACCCACAATGCTAGCACTCAGCCTCTGAATTAGCCTCGATCGAAAAAACGGGACCGACAAAGGCACATAAACTCACTCAGAACTCCCTTATTACTTATCCTAGATGCACAACCAAACACTATTTTTTGGTGTCCTGGAGACACTGAATCTAACGGTGCCCACCTCAACACTCAGTGATAAACATTCGCGACGCTATCAACGAAAGCGTACATCATCACATGTGGAGCCAAGAAGCTAAACATGTAAATATGGCTCACCTTGGTCAAAAGTGGTCTTCAATGGCATTAAAACGATAAAAAAAACGATGCTGCAGTTAATCCATAGGTTCATCCTATGTGTCTGTGCCTTCTTTGAAATTATTTCTGATAATCCATAAGCAATACAACTGCGTTTTAGTTTCCAAACTCCAGAAGGAGACATTCCTCCAGTTTAGTTTCGCTTTCCACACGCGAAGCGGCAACATTTTTTCTTTACAATGTGTGTCTATGTGAGTATCCTCCTTCGATTCTATTGGCTCTAACGGTCACAAGGGTATGTCAACCAACCAGATCGAGCAAGGGGGGCCAGAGATAGGTCAAATCCACCCAAATGACCCCAGATGGCCCAGTTTTTGGCTAAATCTCTCTAAAAAGGTCAAATTTCACTTGTTTTGCATCAATCTTGATACAGGGTACTTATTATATGTTGTACTTTGGATTCCTAAAGCTTTTAGTCTACTAACCCATCATCCAAGGGTAGTTTTCACTATCTGTAAAAAATAATTTTTGGACGGACACTATAATTTACAGTTTTTTACTATGTAAAATCTGAATTTTCTTTAAAATAAAAAACATTTATATTGATTCTGACACTTCTACATCCAACTCACAGGTTTATCATTACTTTGAGAAAAGATTATTAATTTAACCCTTTTAGAAGGGAAGATATGGTCATTTGTTCTGGGAATGTCATTTTCGAGCCTGAGACCTGAAAAACAGGCTCAGAGTGGAACAGGTTAAAGCCCGCTGGACCGAGAGAGGCGACCAGGTAACCGGCAACCCCCCTGAACCACGGAAGTGCTCCCGAGCAAGTTTAGGGAAAAGGGAAGCTCTAACCGCCGTACCCCAACACTATCAAGGCCCCCCCCCCAGACGAAACCCAAAGGGGAAACGTCTCTTGAACCTACCAGGGGAAACACTCCTACAGGTATTGAATACACAGGCGGGACACCACTACCTCCTATGTTTCAGCGAATATTAAGAAAAAAGATCACAGCTACCGGACAAAAACAAACAAATCTCATCAATCCACAAAAATCCGGGACCATACGCGTTCCAAAGTAACGTCTAGGCACCCCTAGAGTGCATACACATCACCATATAAGGCCACATATACGTCACTGTCATCTGAGGGAATCCCCGACACGTGACGTAACATTCACATGGTCGATACGTGCTCCCTTGCACCACTTCCCCCCAAAAAAAACTCTGGCTACCAACTAGCCACGAACACAGGCTAATTCAGGTACAGCTAGGGTTGCAAAGGGGCGGAAAGTTTCCGGTACATTTCCGGAAAGTTTCCATGGGAAGTTAAGCTGGGGAATTTTGGAAATATTCGATGCAAAATTAAACAAAAAACATGACATTTCAACAGATTTTTTTTAAAAAAGTAAAACAGAACAAGTTTTAATTATTTTATTGAACAATTATTTGTTTCATTGAAGAACGAAAACAGGAATGTTGAGTTAAATATTACTCATCCCCCCCAACCCCACTCATTAAAAAATGAACAAAAATGCACCCCCCATCCAAAAATCCCCACAAAGTCCCATTCAAAATGTTAAATGAAAAGATGTGGCTTCATTTGTCTTGTGCTTTGGGCTCAAAAGTGTGATCCAGTCTTCTCGAAATCATCTGTGCATGTGATGGAGGAATGCACAGTGCCTGTAGGGGGTGTGGTCTCAATAGCCATGCAGTAAGCAGTGCGCTATGGCATGGATATTCAAGTGTACTTGAATGGCATCTGTTTGTTTTAGTCAAGATTATGCTAAAATATACTTTCCCCAAATATATTTAAGTTCCCTATGAAGAGCCAACCTTCAATTTTGAAAATTCCCAGTTTATTCCCATAAATTCTCGTTAATTCCCGTTAATTCCCATGGAAAGTTTCCATCTTTGAAAATTCCCGGAATTTTGCAACCCTAGGTACAGCTAACGCCAAAACAGCCCAACTAACTCCCGGTTCATACTCACGATAGACGAGCCCCCAGTTGTTATGACCGGCCCGTAGGCCACAACATGAAAACAGAGAGAGACGTTCGAGGGTTCCAAAAACCACGGCACTTTTATTGTGATAGTTCCAAACACAACACCGGAAACATGAGAGGGTGGGCGAGGGGAAAGGATCCCGGCGAGAGACCTCCTGCAGCAGGCTCGGAGAGAGTCATGAAGGCCAAGACAGCATTCCCTCTCGCCTTCTCAGTGATGTTTTTTATTCAGTTGGAGCAAGTATTTTATTACTTTTAAACACCTCTCTTAGCTCAGGATGTGTCCCAGCTGCCTTCAAACATGCCGTGGTTAAGCCACTACTTAAAAAGAAAAATCTCGACCCTTCCATTCTCGCAAATTTTAGGCCCATCTCCCAGCTACCTTTTTTATCAAAAGCCCTGGAGCGAGTAGTCTACGCCCAGCTGCAGTCTTTTTTAACCATGCATGGAATCCATGAAAAGTTTCAGTCTGGCTTCAAACCCATGCACAGCACTGAAACAGCCCTTTGAAGAGTTTTTAATGATCTGCTCCTAGCCGCCGACTCAGGTAGCCCAGCTGTCTTGGTGCTGTTAGACCTGACAGCTGCCTTTGACACTGTGGACCATAGCATCCTGCTGTCACGGCTTGAACAGTCCGCTGGCATCACAGGCTCTGCCCTTGCATGGTTCAGGTCCTACCTGACAGACCGTAGCTTCTCGGTACAGCTAGGTGCCTTCTCCTCTGCCAAAGCCCCTCTTACCTGTGGGGTTTCCCAAGGCTCGATTCTGGGCCCCATCCTTTTTCTACTGTACATACTGCCCCTAGGTTCAATTCTCACTAAACACAATATTCCCTTCCACTGCTACGCTGACGATGTACAGATATATCTGCCTCTCAAAGCAAATGTCAAACACTCACTACAGCAGTTGATGGACTGCTTAACAGAGATAAAATCCTGGCTGAGCATAAACTTTCTCAACCTCAACGAGAGCAAGACTGAGGTCATCTTTTTTGGACCCCAACCTCCAGCCTCTCCAGTTGATATTCTGGGCTCTCTCAAAAAAAACATCCTCCCCTCGGTCATGAACCTTGGAGTGACCTTCACTAGCACTTTTAAATTCGACAAGCAGGTCAGCACCGTAGTCAAATCCTGCTTTTTTTAAATAAGACTATTGGCCAAAACCAAGTCGTATTTATCTTTTAAAGACTTAGAAAGGGTTATTAACGCCTTTGTAACCTCGAGACTGGACTATTGCAACGCTCTGTATGTGGGTATGGACCAGGCCTCAATTAAACGCCTGCAGCTAGTCCAAAACGCAGCTGCACGTTTGCTGACTGGCCACAAAAAGCGTGACCACATCACCCCTATTCTGGCCTCACTACACTGGCTTCCAGTTCGGTTCAGAATTGATTTTAAAATCCTTTTATTTGTTTTTAAAGCACTAAATGGGCTGGCTCCGGCCTATATAGCTGAACTCCTCCAGCGCTACACCCCAGCCAGAGCTTTAAGGTCTGCTGACCAGCTGCTGCTGGTAGTGCCCAAGACCAGGCTCAAAACCCGAGGGCACCGAGCCTTCTCAGCAGCTGGCCCTAGGCTCTGGAACACTCTGCCCCTCCATGTGAGGTCGGCCCAGACCCTAGGGTTTTTTAAATCTACACTAAAAACTCACTTCTTCTCTCTGGCCTTCTAGTTAGAGCGGAGCATGACTCCTGACTTTTCCTTGTGTTTTTTTTATTTTTATTTTTTATATATATCTGTTGTAATTTATTGTCTTTTATTGTGATTGTAGTAATGTGTTTTTATTACATGTACAGCACTTTGGCTCGACCAAAAATCGCTTTTAAATGTCCTTTATAAATAAAACCTGATTTTGATTTGATGTGACTCCGGGCAGCTGGGCTTAAGTAGCACCTCGGCTCCGGCCAGGTGTCCCCGGTCATGCTGATTGGCCTCTTCAGCTCCACCCCCATCGCAGGACCTGCAACACACCTGCACACTCATAGGCCCCAGGCTCTGGGACCGTCACAGTATGTATATATATATATATGTGTGTATGTGTATGTGTATGTGTATGTGTATATGTGTATGTATATGTGTATGTAAATGTGTGGGTATGGGGGTATGTATGTACATATATATATGTGTATGTGTATATGTGGGTATACATATGTGAGTATATAGGTATATGTGTTATTGTTATTATTCTTTATTTCCTTATCTCTTAATTTTTTTTAAATAATTTTTGACATTACTTTATTTTTACCTATGTATTTATTTATTTATTTATCTACTTTACTATGTAGGACCGGGAGGGGGGGGGAAATGGAAAAATATAGACCGTATAATGCAACTCATTGTGCGTGACTCAATAAAAAGGTAGGGAACTAGAAAAAAAATATAAAATAATAAAAAATATAGTAAAATATAACAGTATTTATATTGCAATGGAATGGAATGAAAAAAGGAATAAAATATGAATACAAATCGGCAGTAATAAAAAAGACATGAAAACAGATATAGTGTATATTGTGTGTGCATTAATGTAATGCATACTGATAAAAACGATTTTACTCAAAATCTCTTCTTTTATTTAATGTGTAACTTGAATTTGCAAGTAATTTTGTAACTTCATTTTGATAAGTATATTTAAATCATAGCACCAAGTAAATGTTAAAGGGGACCTATCATGCAAAATGCACTTTTGTACGTCTTTTATACATGAATATGTGTCCCCGGTGTGTCAGGGAATTCACCAAGTGTCAGAAAACACAACCCTCTCTCTTTTCCTCCATACCCAAATCTCTAAAAACGGGGCTGCAACGGATCTGATAAAGATTTGAAATTGTTCTGACGTCAGAAACAGGGAGCTCCGCCTATATGGGCAACTCTCCACCTATCAGGGGAATGTGGGGTTGGGCCACGGCCACGGCCATTGCCGCTCGAAAGCGCTGGAGACGCTGTAGTACATATGCCAGGCCTGTAAGTGGCGCTGTAGTCTGCCACAAAAGCAGCGAAGAAGACTTCTCACAGAATCAGCCCTTGCAAAAAGAGGGCTGGAAAAGAGCAAATAGAGTGAACTGAGGCATGGCTAAAATGCATGAACTGTTTGGTATTTTGAAAAGAAAATATTAACGGCCATAGTGAATATAAAATCGTCCCCATGTATCCGGCCAATGGCGGGAGAGTTTTGAAAGAGACAAAACACTGTTCCATACATTTAAAAACACTTAAACAATTAAAGAATGTTTACCCCAGGATTCAGGCACCTTCCCTGGCTTGTAAAGTGCAGTTATGCGCCCTGGAGGTATTGCACTATTTACAAAATGTATACCCAGGATTGAGGCACCTTCCCTGGCTTGTAAAGTGCAGTTATGCGCCATGGAGGTATTCTGCTATTTACAAAATGTAGCACTCTGTTTATTTCACACCTCCAGGGCGGAGACCGGGAAAACCACCTCTCTTTGCCCGCTCACAGAGCCCCGAAGGACGGACTAGAGACCTCCAGCACCAGTCCCTAACAGTGGGACTCTGTTTATTTCACACCTCCAGGGCGGAGACCGGGAAAATCACCTCTCTTTGCCCGCTCACAGAGCCCCGAAGGACGGACTAGAGACCTCCAGCACCAGTCCCTAACAGTGGGACTCTGTTTATTTCACACTTCCAGGGCGGAGACCGGAAAAATCACCTCTCTTTGCCCGCTCACAGAGCCCCGAAGGACGGACTAGAGACCTCCAGCACCAGTCCCTAACAGTGGGACTCTGTTTATTTCACACCTCCAGGAGAGACAAGGGGAAAATCACCTCTCTTTGCCCGCTCACAGAGCCCCGAAGGACGGACTAGAGACCTCCAGCACCAGTCCCTAACAGTGGGACTCTGTTTATTTCACACCTCCAGGAGAGAGACCGGGAAAATCACCTCTATTTGCCCGCTCACAGAGCCCCGAAGGACGGACTAGAGACCTCCAGCACCAGTCCCTAACAGTGGGACTCTGTTTATTTCACACCTCCAGGAGAGACCAGGGGAAAATCACCTCTCTTTGCCCGCTCACAGAGCCCCGAAGGACGGACTAGAGACCTCCAGCACCAGTCCCTAACAGTGGGACTCTGTTTATTTCACACCTCCAGGAGAGACGAGTGGAAAATCACCTCTCTTTGCCCGCTCACAGAGCCCCGAAGGACGGACTAGAGACCTCCAGCACCAGTCCCTAACAGTGGGACTCTGTTTATTTCACACCTCCAGGAGAGACGAGGGGAAAATCACCTCTCTTTGCCCGCTCACAGAGCCCTGAAGGACGGACTAGAGACCTCCAGCACCAGTCCCTAACAGTGGGACTCTGTTTATTTCACACCTCCAGGAGAGACGAGGGGAAAATCACCTCTCTTTGCCCGCTCACAGAGCCCCGAAGGACGGACTAGAGACCTCCAGCACCAGTCCCTAACAGTGGGACTCTGTTTATTTCACACCTCCAGGGCGGAGACCGGGAAAATCACCTCTCTTTGCCCGCTCACAGAGCCCCGAAGGACGGACTAGAGACCTCCAGCACCAGTCCCTAACAGTGGGACTCTGTTTATTTCACACCTCCAGGAGAGAGACCGGGAAAATCACCTCTATTTGCCCGCTCACAGAGCCCCGAAGGACGGACTAGAGACCTCCAGCACCAGTCCCTAACAGTGGGACTCTTTTTATTTCACACCTCCAGGAGAGACGAGGGGAAAATCACCTCTCTTTGCCCGCTCACAGAGCCCCGAAGGACGGACTAGAGACCTCCAGCACCAGTCCCTAACAGTGGGACTCTGCTTATTTCACACCTCCAGGAGAGACGAGGGGAAAATCACCTCTCTTTGCCCGCTCACAGAGCCCCGAAGGACGGACTAGAGACCTCCAGCACCAGTCCCTAACAGTGGGACTCTGTTTATTTCACACCTCCAGGAGAGACGAGGGGAAAATCACCTCTCTTTGCCCGCTCACAGAGCCCCGAAGGACGGACTAGAGACCTCCAGCACCAGTCCCTAACAGTGGGACTCTGTTTATTTCACACCTCCAGGAGAGACGAGTGGAAAATCACCTCTCTTTGCCCGCTCACAGAGCCCCGAAGGACGGACTAGAGACCTCCAGCACCAGTCCCTAACAGTGGGACTCTGTTTATTTCACACCTCCAGGAGAGACGAGGGGAAAATCACCTCTCTTTGCCCGCTCACAGAGCCCTGAAGGACGGACTAGAGACCTCCAGCACCAGTCCCTAACAGTGGGACTCTGTTTATTTCACACCTCCAGGAGAGACGAGGGGAAAATCACCTCTCTTTGCCCGCTCACAGAGCCCCGAAGGACGGACTCGAGACCTCCAGCACCAGTCCCTAACAGTGGGACTCTGTTTATTTCACACCTCCAGGGCGGAGACCGGGAAAATCACCTCTCTTTGCCCGCTCACAGAGCCCCGAAGGACGGACTAGAGACCTCCAGCACCAGTCCCTAACAGTGGGACTCTGTTTATTTCACACCTCCAGGAGAGAGACCGGGAAAATCACCTCTATTTGCCCGCTCACAGAGCCCCGAAGGACGGACTAGAGACCTCCAGCACCAGTCCCTAACAGTGGGACTCTGTTTATTTCACACCTCCAGGAGAGACGAGGGGAAAATCACCTCTCTTTGCCCGCTCACAGAGCCCCGAAGGACGGACTAGAGACCTCCAGCACCAGTCCCTAACAGTGGGACTCTGCTTATTTCACACCTCCAGGAGAGACGAGGGGAAAATCACCTCTCTTTGCCCGCTCACAGAGCCCCGAAGGACGGACTAGAGACCTCCAGCACCAGTCCCTAACAGTGGGACTCTGTTTATTTCACACCTCCAGGAGAGACGAGGGGAAAATCACCTCTCTTTGCCCGCTCACAGAGCCCCGAAGGACGGACTAGAGACCTCCAGCACCAGTCCCTAACAGTGGGACTCTGTTTATTTCACACCTCCAGGAGAGAGACCGGGAAAATCACCTCTATTTGCCCGCTCACAGAGCCCCGAAGGACGGACTAGAGACCTCCAGCACCAGTCCCTAACAGTGGGACTCTGTTTATTTCACACCTCCAGGAGAGACCAGGGGTAAATCACCTCTCTTTGCCCGCTCACAGAGCCCCGAAGGACGGACTAGAGACCTCCAGCACCAGTCCCTAACAGTGGGACTCTGTTTATTTCACACCTCCAGGAGAGACGAGGGGAAAATCACCTCTCTTTGCCCGCTCACAGAGCCCCGAAGGACGGATTAGAGACCTCCAGCACCAGTCCCTAACAGTGGGACTCTGTTTATTTCACACCTCCAGGAGAGACGAGGGGAAAATCACCTCTCTTTGCCCGCTCACAGAGCCCCGAAGGACGGACTAGAGACCTCCAGCACCAGTCCCTAACAGTGGGACTCTGTTTATTTCACACCTCCAGGAGAGACGAGGGGAAAATCACCTCTCTTTGCCCGCTCACAGAGCCCCGAAGGACGGACTAGAGACCTCCAGCACCAGTCCCTAACAGTGGGACTCTGTTTATTTCACACCTCCAGGGCGGAGACCGGGAAAATCACCTCTCTTTGCCCGCTCACAGAGCCCCGAAGGACGGACTAGAGACCTCCAGCACCAGTCCCTAACAGTGGGACTCTGTTTATTTCACACCTCCAGGAGAGACCAGGGGAAAATCACCTCTCTTTGCCCGCTCACAGAGCCCCGAAGGACGGACTTAGAGACCTCCAGCACCAGTCCCTAACAGTGGGACTCTGTTTATTTCACACCTCCAGGAGAGACGAGGGGAAAATCACCTCTCTTTGCCCGCTCACAGAGCCCCGAAGGACGGACTAGAGACCTCCAGCACCAGTCCCTAACAGTGGGACTCTGCTTATTTCACACCTCCAGGAGAGACGAGGGGAAAATCACCTCTCTTTGCCCGCTCACAGAGCCCCGAAGGACGGACTAGAGACCTCCAGCACCAGTCCCTAACAGTGGGACTCTGTTTATTTCACACCTCCAGGAGAGACGAGGGGAAAATCACCTCTCTTTGCCCGCTCACAGAGCCCCGAAGGACGGACTAGAGACCTCCAGCACCAGTCCCTAACAGTGGGACTCTGTTTATTTCACACCTCCAGGAGAGACGAGTGGAAAATCACCTCTCTTTGCCCGCTCACAGAGCCCCGAAGGACGGACTAGAGACCTCCAGCACCAGTCCCTAACAGTGGGACTCTGTTTATTTCACACCTCCAGGAGAGACGAGGGGAAAATCACCTCTCTTTGCCCGCTCACAGAGCCCTGAAGGACGGACTAGAGACCTCCAGCACCAGTCCCTAACAGTGGGACTCTGTTTATTTCACACCTCCAGGAGAGACGAGGGGAAAATCACCTCTCTTTGCCCGCTCACAGAGCCCCGAAGGACGGACTAGAGACCTCCAGCACCAGTCCCTAACAGTGGGACTCTGTTTATTTCACACCTCCAGGGCGGAGACCGGGAAAATCACCTCTCTTTGCCCGCTCACAGAGCCCCGAAGGACGGACTAGAGACCTCCAGCACCAGTCCCTAACAGTGGGACTCTGTTTATTTCACACCTCCAGGAGAGAGACCGGGAAAATCACCTCTATTTGCCCGCTCACAGAGCCCCGAAGGACGGACTAGAGACCTCCAGCACCAGTCCCTAACAGTGGGACTCTGTTTATTTCACACCTCCAGGAGAGACGAGGGGAAAATCACCTCTCTTTGCCCGCTCACAGAGCCCCGAAGGACGGACTAGAGACCTCCAGCACCAGTCCCTAACAGTGGGACTCTGCTTATTTCACACCTCCAGGAGAGACGAGGGGAAAATCACCTCTCTTTGCCCGCTCACAGAGCCCCGAAGGACGGACTAGAGACCTCCAGCACCAGTCCCTAACAGTGGGACTCTGTTTATTTCACACCTCCAGGAGAGACGAGGGGAAAATCACCTCTCTTTGCCCGCTCACAGAGCCCCGAAGGACGGACTAGAGACCTCCAGCAGCAGTCCCTAACAGTGGGACTCTGTTTATTTCACACCTCCAGGAGAGAGACCGGGAAAATCACCTCTATTTGCCCGCTCACAGAGCCCCGAAGGACGGACTAGAGACCTCCAGCACCAGTCCCTAACAGTGGGACTCTGTTTATTTCACACCTCCAGGAGAGACCAGGGGTAAATCACCTCTCTTTGCCCGCTCACAGAGCCCCGAAGGACGGACTAGAGACCTCCAGCACCAGTCCCTAACAGTGGGACTCTGTTTATTTCACACCTCCAGGAGAGACGAGGGGAAAATCACCTCTCTTTGCCCGCTCACAGAGCCCCGAAGGACGGATTAGAGACCTCCAGCACCAGTCCCTAACAGTGGGACTCTGTTTATTTCACACCTCCAGGAGAGACGAGGGGAAAATCACCTCTCTTTGCCCGCTCACAGAGCCCCGAAGGACGGACTAGAGACCTCCAGCACCAGTCCCTAACAGTGGGACTCTGTTTATTTCACACCTCCAGGAGAGACGAGGGGAAAATCACCTCTCTTTGCCCGCTCACAGAGCCCCGAAGGACGGACTAGAGACCTCCAGCACCAGTCCCTAACAGTGGGACTCTGTTTATTTCACACCTCCAGGGCGGAGACCGGGAAAATCACCTCTCTTTGCCCGCTCACAGAGCCCCGAAGGACGGACTAGAGACCTCCAGCACCAGTCCCTAACAGTGGGACTCTGTTTATTTCACACCTCCAGGAGAGAGACCGGGAAAATCACCTCTATTTGCCCGCTCACAGAGCCCCGAAGGACGGACTAGAGACCTCCAGCACCAGTCCCTAACAGTGGGACTCTGTTTATTTCACACCCCCAGGAGAGACCAGGGGAAAATCACCTCTCTTTGCCCGCTCACAGAGCCCCGAAGGACGGACTAGAGACCTCCAGCACCAGTCCCTAACAGTGGGACTCTGTTTATTTCACACCTCCAGGAGAGACGAGGGGAAAATCACCTCTCTTTGCCCGCTCACAGAGCCCCGAAGGACGGACTAGAGACCTCCAGCACCAGTCCCTAACAGTGGGACTCTGCTTATTTCACACCTCCAGGAGAGACGAGGGGAAAATCACCTCTCTTTGCCCGCTCACAGAGCCCCGAAGGACGGACTAGAGACCTCCAGCACCAGTCCCTAACAGTGGGACTCTGTTTATTTCACACCTCCAGGGCGGAGACCGGGAAAATCACCTCTCTTTGCCCGCTCACAGAGCCCCGAAGGACGGACTAGAGACCTCCAGCACCAGTCCCTAACAGTGGGACTCTGTTTATTTCACACCTCCAGGAGAGAGACCGGGAAAATCACCTCTATTTGCCCGCTCACAGAGCCCCGAAGGACGGACTAGAGACCTCCAGCACCAGTCCCTAACAGTGGGACTCTGTTTATTTCACACCCCCAGGAGAGACCAGGGGAAAATCACCTCTCTTTGCCCGCTCACAGAGCCCCGAAGGACGGACTAGAGACCTCCAGCACCAGTCCCTAACAGTGGGACTCTGTTTATTTCACACCTCCAGGAGAGACGAGGGGAAAATCACCTCTCTTTGCCCGCTCACAGAGCCCCGAAGGACGGACTAGAGACCTCCAGCACCAGTCCCTAACAGTGGGACTCTGTTTATTTCACACCTCCAGGGCGGAGACCGGGAAAATCACCTCTCTTTGCCCGCTCACAGAGCCCCGAAGGACGGACTAGAGACCTCCAGCACCAGTCCCTAACAGTGGGACTCTGTTTATTTCACACCTCCAGGAGAGAGACCGGGAAAATCACCTCTATTTGCCCGCTCACAGAGCCCCGAAGGACGGACTAGAGACCTCCAGCACCAGTCCCTAACAGTGGGACTCTGTTTATTTCACACCCCCAGGAGGAGACCAGGGGAAAATCACCTCTCTTTGCCCGCTCACAGAGCCCCGAAGGACGGACTAGAGACCTCCAGCACCAGTCCCTAACAGTGGGACTCTGTTTATTTCACACCTCCAGGAGAGACGAGGGGAAAATCACCTCTCTTTGACCGCTCACAGAGCCCCGAAGGACGGACTAGAGACCTCCAGCACCAGTCCCTAACAGTGGGACTCTGCTTATTTCACACCTCCAGGAGAGACGAGGGGAAAATCACCTCTCTTTGCCCGCTCACAGAGCCCCGAAGGACGGACTAGAGACCTCCAGCACCAGTCCCTAACAGTGGGACTCTGTTTATTTCACACCTCCAGGGCGGAGACCGGGAAAATCACCTCTCTTTGCCCGCTCACAGAGCCCCGAAGGACGGACTAGAGACCTCCAGCACCAGTCCCTAACAGTGGACTCTGTTTATTTCACACCTCCAGGAGAGAGACCGGGAAAATCACCTCTATTTGCCCGCTCACAGAGCCCCGAAGGACGGACTAGAGACCTCCAGCACCAGTCCCTAACGGTGGGACTCTGTTTATTTCACACCTCCAGGAGAGACTAGGGGAAAATCACCTCTCTTTGCCCACTCACAGAGCCCCGAAGGCGGGACTAGAGACCTCCAGCACCAGTCCCTAACAGTGGGACTCTGCTTATTTCACACCTCCAGGAGAGACGAGGGGAAAATCACCGTCTCTTGCCGCTCACAGAGCCACGAAGGACGGACTATAGAGACCTCCAGCACCAGTCCATAAACAGTGGGACTCTGCTTAT
>NW_022988054.1:0-37500 GCF_902827165.1 Trematomus bernacchii | reverse complement strand
TACAATTTCATTATGGATTTAAAAACAACTGAAGTCATGATGCTGTCAGAGTGTGGTTTCCTGAGTGTATCTGTCCTATAAAAGGTACGTCATTCTCTGCTTGGCTCGTGTGCAGAAATCCCATCAGTTGCACCTGGCAATACTGCTTCTACCCGTCTATTATCAAGCTGAAAAATGAATACAGAATTCCAACATACTGTCATCAAATGTCTTTCTATTATAAATTAAATGTATATCCCCATAATGACCTAAACAATAAAGTCCATGGCTTTTACTTCTATTTCTTTACCAGGCTAGTTACAAGATGTTGTCTAAATTAAATTCTGTGTCATTACATTACTATGTTTTAGCTTAACTGTAATATGTTCTTTCTATGTTTCAAACCTCAGTTACTCTAATGTCTGTTAAAATATTACAAAATTGTTTCATTATCACAGGTCAACTTCTTTGGTATTCCATTCTGGAATTACATCTCTCACAGTAGCCCCTTGGCCACTGCTTCTGCATCTGCATCTGTGTTACCTGTTCAAAATGCAATCAATATTTAGAAACATGTCAACATTCATCAAACAGTATCTTATCCCCAGATATGGAGCAGGTTAATTCTAAAACTATCATTCAATGCTCAGTTTGAACATCTAGGTTGGGGCGGAAGGTTTCTTTCAATCCCTAAAAGAAAAATTTAAATTGTGAATTTGACAGCCATGTTGACATTATACATTATACATTATCCACTCTCCCCCCTTTTTACACATGAACTCATGTGTAATAAAATCCTGAAATGGGGAGGGGAGGAGAGAAAACTTTCAGTTACATTTTGGTTAGGGACATAGCAATTTTACATCCATTATTATTATTATTATTATTATCTTTCCACAGTAAACACCTCAGTGAAAATAAATGTTTCTCTTCATCTTTCAGTCCTAAAAGAAACAGAATCTTCAGATTTTAGTTTGAGTTTCACATTTGCAAACTGCCAACTCCTGTGGGAGTAAAATATCATCAAGTAGATAAGAAACGGGTCCCATGTGCGGTTTCCCTTGGAGCTCCAAAATAATATGTTAGTCCAAAAACATGCTTGGT
This sequence comes from Trematomus bernacchii, assembly GCF_902827165.1. NCBI lineage: Eukaryota > Metazoa > Chordata > Actinopteri > Perciformes > Nototheniidae > Trematomus > Trematomus bernacchii. Next base: position 36,417 of record NW_022988054.1, on the reverse strand, counting down.
TAGTTATTGTTTTAGAATCATGCAGTTACACTGATCACATGCCGGCATTCATTCACACTCATACAGTCTGGTTGTCAAGTCAGGTTCGGTCAGGTACACCCCAGAGTCAGTCATTGACAGTGCTTTTGTCACACTGTCAGTCAGGGTCAAAGGTCATTTGGTCTCGGTCTTTTGGCCATGTCGTGCTCTGCAGAGTCTTTTCAGAGGTAATTCAGCATAGGCGGGTACCCTTTATCTACAAAAATATGTCATATGCGGAGCGCCATTCCTTATTCATTCACGATTTCAACTATGATTTTCAAGATGGTTCTAACTTTTCATTGGGACTTCTGCCTCCCACCTTTCTTGAAATTTGTTACAAAATTCACTTCCTTATAGTACTACTACTGCAGTTTATTTACACCTAATTAGTATTAAAATGTCTAAAAGATCTATTTCAGAAACTTGTGTACATGTGGCTATTATCTTGAGTCAAAACATTATTAGGATCTGTGTAGCTCTGCTATGTATTTCATAACTCCTTATACTAATTTAAACCCCTTTTCTGGTCTACTTAAAAAACAACGTTAACCTCCTTAGCAGTGTGTGGAACCTTGGGTGTTCGAACATGCAGCAATTACTCCCTCCTTCATCAAGGATTTAAAACAGAAGTCATTTCATATTTCCATCTTAAAGCCCTCCTATGGTGATAACTATGCCACAATGGTGAAATCAATACTTTAGATTGGAATACTATATTTGGCTTGGTCCTAGCTCTCCCTTTAAAATTATCCATACAAATAAAGATTTGTCTGAACTTATACAGTGGTTCCTAAAACTATCCCTTTAATCTGTAGATCAATATTGTAACAAATGAAATCACCACTTTATTCACACATGAATAAGAATCTCTTAACGAACAATTTGTTAACATGATGGAAAGATTGAAGAATATAGTTCTACTCTGTACTCCAAAACACCCACTGCTTAAAGTGTAGTGAATGTTTCCATCATGTCTCGCCCTTTATCTCTCAGTGTGTTTTAGGATGATTCTCATTTTACTTTAATAGTTTCCTTTTTACTGCTATTTTAATTTACCAATTGATTAATTCATGGTTAATACATCTTTTTGTCTTTACGTATTTATTAAGTCAATTCAAGTTCTTTAAATGTGGTCACTTTTATGTGCGTTTTGTGAATAAGTGTGTTTATTTGTAAACTCACTCATTCCCGTTTTCCTGTTCTCCTCCCCTGGTTTTCTCAAGCCGTGACCCCGGCCTCCTCACTTCCAATCGACCATGCCAACTCCTCTGATTCTGTCTTCAGTCCATCAGCTCTTGAATCCATCGGCTGTAACTCTTTTAGGCAGCCTTTGGCCCGGTTACATCTGCAGCCCACATCATGCCACTGTTCTTGTACTGCTTTGCATTTCATCTCCTCCTTTACAGTCTCTCTACTGTTTTTATGGAGGGCGGATTCTGCTCTCATGTCCCACACTTTGCTCTTGTGCCAAATCTCGTGGCTCAGCTTGGAACTTCATGTCCTGTCTGACATGTCTGTATGTCAGCATGCCGTTTGGTTCTGGATGCCACAGGTGGAGATAGTTCTGGCTGCAGTCTTGTTGTTGTTGTTGGTTCAGCTCTGGTTCTCTGTCTGTTCGATGGAGAAGGAGGAGTCTCCTGTTGGGTTAGGTCTTTTGTCAGCTTGGAGGGTCGGGGTCGTAGCCTTTCTGACTCAGAGGGGGAGTCCAGGTCTCGGGACGCATTACCTATAGGAAGTCTAGCACACTGAGGTTAAATAAATCCAACCCTTTCCACTTTTTCTAATCATACTATCTGTCTTAGTTGTTAAATGCCATCTAAACAACACAATTAATGTCTACTAATGTTATTACAAAATCTCCTTCTAAAAATTATTTCAACCATTGTTACATATTTACCCAACATAACTCTTTCAAGAAACCATTTTCTCCTATAAATTGAAATACTTACATGTTTCAACCATCACATATTCCACACACTACGAAAGAACATCTCCATACTTTCTCCAATATTTTAAATCCCACTGTTACTTAGAACAATAGTAAAAAACCTGCAGAGGACACTAATCAGACCACAGTAATGTAAATTGACTCAAGTGTAAGCCTATGTCTACTTTCCATTATACTTATTACTTTTGGTGAACATTTGTTTATATTATCTAAATTCCTTGTCTATGACTTGGAAATAGTTTGAGTATAAAAATGTGTTTCTTCTCTGGTGGTGCCTTACCTAAAAATGTTCAATTACTTATTGTTGTACCAGTTTTTCCAAAATCAGTTCTAACTGCCGTGCCGTTTCAGGAAATGTGGCGGTACGGCTACACAATTTGCAAGAAAGTGCCAACATGTTCCTTTGTTAACTCTGATCCCGAGTGCATCTGCAGTGCGTTCTACAACTTCCCATGGTCCACTCCATACAGGTTGCAACGAGTTCATCTTGTGGATTCTCACATTTACCCAATCACCTGATCCAACAGAAATATTCATCATGGACCTGGCATATGCTTCCGCCTCAATTTTCCTAATATCTAACACTGGTTCTCCTCTGTATTGTGAGGGGCTACATTGTGGTGGATATTGCTGAGTGGGGCAATCACTGGCCAAATGTCTACAATCACCACATATGAAGCAGCCATCATCCCTTCTCCCTCTTGATCGTTGCTTTCCTCTCCATTGGCCCTTTTGTTGTATGGGAGGGTATACCTGTGCTTGCGGCTGTACTTGGGTAGGAAGATATGCAGGTGTTTGCTGTTGAAGATACTGTGGTGCTTGTGGCTGTACTTGGGTAGGAAGATACACAGGTGCTTGCTGTTGCTGGAGTTGTGTGGGACATTCATTGGACCAATGTGACGTCTGACCACATGTGTAGCAGCCACCATTCTGGAAACTTCTTCCTCCGCTTTGTTGGTTCTGCATTTGATTATCTGGTTCTTCCTGAGTTTGAACTGTTGGAGGTGTTCGCCCTGCCTTCTCTGCTAGTATGGCCATCTGCTTTGTCGATTTCTTGTTTTTATTAGCTTCGGCATCTTTCTCAGCTTCTGCATTTTTCTCAGCTTCGGCATCTTTCTCAGCTACTTGCATCTTCAAAAGTCTTAGTTTTAGTGCTTTCATCACTTCGTCATTTTCCCTCTGTGTTGCCTGGTATGTCATGTCGTGGTGAATGAGCTGTAGTTTCCATTCTTCTGGGAGTTTAGCTTCTAATCCCACCACGGCTTCCAGGCATGCCTGCACTGATCGGGGAAGGGCTTTAATGACTGCGTTCTTCCACAACATTACGACAGCCGGAGAAACGTCATGTCGTTCTCCAGTGCAGTCCTCCCACACACCTTCACATCTCTTCAGGAAGGTATGCATGTCCTCCCCCGGTTCTTTTCTCAGGCTGTTGAGGGCGTGTAAACTGCGTGTTGTCGGGTAGATGTTACGAATAGCAGCCCAATAGCTCGACCTGATATTGTTGAATGAAGTGTCATCTGGAGAGTTGGTGCATTTGGCCATGAAATCTACTGCTCTTGCCTCTAGTCTGCCTTCTATCCGTCTAAGCAGTGCCCTCATGTCTCCCAAGCACAGGTGGTCTTGGACAGTGTACTTCTCCAGATCTTTCACCCACTTCTGACCTCCTTGGGTGAGTGGAGGTAGCTTTGCCACTAATGATTCCATGTCCCTGTGAGCCCATGGTTGGTAGTCAAATCCTCCTCTCTCAGCCGCTATCAATGGCATGGAGGTATGTGCACTGGTCTTGGTTCTTCCAGCTTTGGGGCATGTCCCAGGGTATTCGTCCCTACTATTGTTCTCTGAGGGAGATGCAAATCTGCGTCGTTGCTGTGACTGTTCTTGGTAGGGGGAGTGTCTACTGGTTACAAACTGTGTACTGCCGTCGTCATCTTCATCTCCATGTCCTTTGGAATAGTCTTTGTCAGGAGAGTAATTTGTTCGGCGTTTTGTTTGAGATTCTCCCCATTTTTGAGTTATTTGTTGTTTTCTTTCTTCCTTAATTTCTTGGAATCTTTCATCTGCAGAATGTGTTGGTTCAGGAGAGCAACCAGTTCGGTAATTTTTCTCTTCTTGCTCTTTTTCCCATCTTTTCCTTTCTTCTTGTTCTTGTCTTTGTCTTTCTTCCATTCTTCTGATGAGTTCTGCTTCCATTCTGATGAGTTCTGCTTCCATTCTTCTGTTGAACTCTTCCTCTCTGATGAGTTCTGCTTCCATTCTTCTGTTGAACTCTTCCTCTCTGATGAGTTCTGCTTCCATTCTTCTGTTGAACTCTTCCTCTCTGATGAGTTCTGCTTCCATTCTTCTTTTGAACTCTTCCTCTCTGATGAGTTCTGCTTCCATTCTTCTTTTGAACTCTTCCTCTCTGATGAGTTCTGCTTCCATTCTTCTTTTGAACTCTTCCTCTCTGATGAGTTCTGCTTCCATTCTTCTGTTGAACTCTTCCTCTCTGATGAGTTCTGCTTCCATCAGCTGGTTGACACTGGATAGGATTCTTACCTCATACGCCAATTCTTTCACATTTGGGGCTTGAATTGAAGCTCGGTGAGAAGGGTTGTTCTCTGATATGTCGGGAGGAGACACTTCGGTCAGGCTTGGATACTGCTTTGGAGTTTGGATAACTGGAGCCTCTTCTGTTATTTCTGCTGTGTCTTCATTTACTGGCAGATCTGCTGCTTCTACCAAATGTAAGCTTGTTGTCAATCCCTGGCTGGCATATTTTAGATGGAGTATCAGACTTGTAACTCTAGCTTTTCTTTCTTCAGCTTTGTTCATAGCGCTTTTTTCCAGGTCCATACCACGAGGGTCGTCCGGCTTTGATCCATGCCTCTTGCTGTTGTAGGTATTCTCCATTCTCATATTCAACTACAGCTTTTCTATGGGCTTTCGTTGGTCCAGGTTTATCATCTGCTGGAATCAATCCTCTCGTTTGCCACTGCTCGAACAGTTTCTCTATTCTGTTCCATGTCTTCTGTCTATCTTTTGGCGCTGTCATAGCATCTGACCTGATGTTTACCCTCTCCTTAATATCTGCAGTTGAGCCTGGCATTGAGAATGCTCTTAACTTAGTGTCATTTCGTGACATGTTTCACTTGGATGGAATTATGAAGTTTATCAAAGAAGAATTACTAATCCACTGAATAGTACCTTTGTATTCTTTATAAAAGTATCCTATGTCATCTGAACTCAACTTTAGAATCTGGTAATCTTTTTTTTTATTTTTTTTTTAAAGTTAATAAAAAATTAATAAAGTAAATTAGAAATTATGCAAATTTTAAAATCAGAAATTTAAAAAATAAAAAATGTACAGTGTATGGTTTTGACCTTTAAAATATGAAAATAGGAATATGGTGAAAATCCAAATAAACTGTGTACAGTGTATTCTGAAGTTTATGAAATTATGCAAATGTCATAACTACAATACTTCAATTCAGAGAAACCACATGTAATCTTTATCTGTGTGTGGTGAAGAATGTATTAACTGTAATACTTATGTCCGCTCGGGGAGCTGTTTTATTTTTAACTCCTTTCAAATGTATCAGCTAGTACTTCCGGTTCATAAACCTACTTCCGGTTTATTTACCCAAATAAAGTTCAAATTACTTTCTTTGAAAAGCATGAAAAACAAAAACAACTTAATCTACTCTCAATGTTCATCTACACCATCCCTGTGTATTTAATCAGTAGTTAACAGTTGTATCTTTACTCAAACTATTTCACCACCTAGTAATGCCAACTGGCTAGCTAACTAGCTTAGCAGTATAGCATTAACCTCATGTGACTGGGGGAAGGGGAGGGGAACAATGGGAACATGTGATGCAATTTAAAAACCAAACTGCTTGAAAAACTCCAATACAAAACAAGACAATCTTCATTTATCTTAGCTCTAAATTCTATAGATGCTGACCTTAAAAGCTGATCTTATAGCAATCTTGTACACAATCTTTCCGGCTTAGAACATCACACAAAAATATACTTTTCGGCTTAAGAACTCCACACAATATACTTTATTAAACGAGACTACGCCGGTTTAACACATCAAACATATAAACTAACATGAACGGACCCAGTCCAGTGCAAAACAGATCATGGCTCGTACCTCCCCAGAGATCTTAACACTATTTGGAGCCAGTCCAATGTAAACCAGATAACCTCTAGTGCCTTCCCAAAGGTCTTTAATATTCACATTAATCGGGCGGCGCCGAAGAAACACTATAAACAAAACCGCACCACAGATCAATCTACTACTCACCACCAACGCTTGCACCTAATGTAAGTTATTTAACTATACAGTTTTTGAATTAAACAGGTAACCGTCTCACCTTTGATTTAGGCCCAGCCAAAAAATCCTTTGTCTGCCGCCTGTTGTGATGCTAGTTAGCTGCAGCTTTCCTCTCTTCCAGCACTCTAAAAAAATAAATTGCTCTTTTTGTCATTTCACAGTACAGGTACTATGTAACGAAATTGTTCCTCTGCATTTGACCCATCCTAGTGTTAGGAGCAGTGTGCTGCCGTGGATGGCGCCCGGGGAGCAGTGTAGGGAACGGTGCCTTGCTCAGGGACACCTCGGTAGCACTTGGTCTTGCCGGGACTTGAACTGGTGACCTTCCAGTTGCCAAGCCAAGTCCCTATCGACTTCGCCACCACCGCCCACTCTCCTCTCTCCAGAGTCCCTTCGTTGGTTGCCAATTGTTAGTGGTTCTTGAACCCCGAGAGCAGGAGAGACTGAAAAGAGTCAAGGCAAGCTTATAAAAGTTAACAGCATTTAATTACACAAAAGATGCGGTGGTATACAAATGAAATGTGCTCGTTGGTGGTTTCCCCCTGCCAGCTGTTTGGTCCCGTCAGCTGGGGGCAAGGAGAGAGAGAGATCCTTCTTGGGTCTCCCGGGTAACATCTGTAGTCTTCTCCTATTGGCCGGCGTCGACGGGGGCGTGTCCAATGCAAATCCTGTCGGTTTCTGCTGCTGAATTACATCACTCTGATGTCTGTGGTCATCTAAACATTCCCTAATAAACCTCATTCCAGCGTCAATAAATGAGTGTTACACCTAGGGTGTTTAGTGTACAACATCATGTTATTTCACCTTCAATTCACGGTTTGAAAACGTAGCATTTCGCCACAAGCTAATGCTAACCGGAAATGACGAAATTCACCAGCGGAAAACCGGAAGTCACTTGTGAATCTTCGGTTTTCAGAATAAAACAGATTTAAATGAAATACAGTGTATTTCATTCAAATTACGCCACATCAACATTGATTTTAATTTCTAACAGTCCCCACACCACACACATATCAGGTCCCCACAACACATATCAGGTCCCCACAAGACACACATATCAGGTCCCCACAAAACACACATATCATGTCCCCCCCACAACACATATCAGGTCCCCACAACACACACATATCAGTTTAATGCTTTATTCTGTAATAATACTTCATGTATTTGTTGATTATATTTATTTCTAAACCCTGGTAAGCACTCGAAAAAGAAGTAAAGTTTAAGTATCTAAAACTAAACTGAAGTCACACTTGGATACTGTATTTAGTTGAATGATGAACTCAGTCCTGCTGTAAGGAAGTTCATGATGCAGAATTTAATATAAATCATCTATTTATATATTGTTTAATTATCAGTTCAAATGAAGGCAGACATCTGATGTGTATGTTTAAAGACTGATGGCGCCCCCCTGTGGACTCTTAGGGCTTCACAGCTTTCATCAACAATTTTACTTGTTATTACTTACTAAACATTTCTGGATAAGATATATTTTCATGATGACTAACAGTAATTATTTAATAGCTTTTTAAATGTGTTATTGTTTCAAGATAATACTAAGTTTGTCTAAGTTTTATGAATTTAGACTTCATGAAAGTCATGTGATCAGCAGGTTCGTCCTGATTGGTCGACAGAGAGCAAAACAAAGATGGAGGCAGGAAGCTGTCTACATATCAGAGAACAATCTGAGCTGACAGCTGTCACAATATTTACATAGATTTTATATTTGAAAAGGTTTTAATATGAATATGAATGTATTACATTTCAATCAATCTGAATATTATTTCATGATACCTAATGTTAGAAAACTCTCACTGGTCCCCGGCTTGATCTTCAATCTCAGGATCCATGTATTTGTGATCCTCTCCAGAATGGAAGTAGTCATCACATACAGAGCATCAACTAGTTCCTGAACACTGTCCTTCACATGCTGATATCCAAGAGAGGGAGTTACACAGTCACAAGATGGAGGAATAGAAAGCAGTATTCAATGTTTACTTCAGATTAGCTCCACGTCAGAAATGATCATGCTTGTCATATGTCTATCTCCATAGAGGCTGAATCATCATGTTAATCACAGAGCTATCATATGCCTAAAACAGTCCTGATGCTCTTCTAGGTAATCATACATCCTGTCATGTACACAGCTTCAGTTGGGGTACCTTTGGTATCATGTTACTCTCATATTGGAGGAGGACATTCAGGATTTTCAAAACACCTATAATTATTTCAATTGTTTTTTTTTTAGATATTAACAAATGTAACGTATTGTCCCCCCCCCCCCCCCTCAGAGATCGTGCAGGCGGTGCGTCATGGCTCCGCCCCCCACCTCACCTGTTCCCCCCCACTCCCCCCCCTCAGACCCTCGCTCTGCCCCCTCAGCCACAGCGAGGATCTGGGGCTCCTGATGCAGCGCTGCTGGAACCAAGAACCAGCAGAACGTCCCGACTTCAGCTCCATCAAGATCCTGCTGAGGAAACAGCACAGGTGAGGGGGCGGGGCATCAATATCAGGGGGGTGGGGCATCAAGATCAGGGGGGCAGGGCATCAAGATCCTGCTGAGGAAACAGCACAGGTGAGGGGGTGGGGCATCAATATCAGGGGGGGCGGGGCATCAAGATCAGGGGGGCAGGGCATCAAGATCCTGCTGAGGAAACAGCACAGGTGAGGGGGCGGGGCATCAAGATCAGAGGGGCGGGGCATCAAGATCAGGGGGGTGGGGCATCAATATCAGGGGGGAGGGGCATCAGCACAGGTGAGGGGGGGGCGGGGCATCAGCACAGGTGATGGGGGGGAACCAAAAAGGGGGGGCAAACAATGGTTGGGGGTCAACTTTAAACTGTGTTTTAGGTCCTTGAGAGACTCCTTTATAAAATGTATTATCTGCAGGGGTTACGGTTCTAACATCTGTCTCTCAGGGGCAGAGTTCCCGTTAGAATATGTTTTTGCCGGTCAAAATGTCCGTTAAAGATTAAATCTTCCGGACAAAATTAGAAAAGTGCCGGTCAAAGGTCTTCTTTGTTATTTATTGAGCTTTAAAACAAATTGATATGATTCGATATTAAACAAACTAATTATAGTAGATTAACTACATTATTCAAAAGTGTACAGTAATTTACAATAACACAGGAATAATAAACGGAGCGCTCTCTCCCTCTCCTGACAGCCCCCCAGTATCATGCAGCTCGCGGATCCAGTAATGAGTGACCCGACAGTAAAACTAAACATATCTATAACTAGTTTAGGTAGTTTGAGAGGTCATTAAAATAGCTACGTGATATTCTAACCTGAAGTGTGTTTTGTTCCGCTCACCGCTGCAGGGGATCATGCAGAGCTGCGTGTCGACTCATCAGCAGCAGCTGATCTCTCTCTCCCGTCAGATTAGACTCGTGTTTATGTTCATATCGATCAGATCTAGCTAGTTCTAGCTAATGATATGACTACCTGCTTATTAAAAGACACCTCAACAATAAGCGTCGCTATGCAACCGGGTGAGGCCACAAAGTATAGCGCAGCATTATGCATTTGTTTACATGCCCACCGGAACCCCGAGGCATTACCAACAGATCAACGCACAATCAACCCATACAGGACATCTCGTTCTCCACATTAAGTGTTAGACATTAGAATTGACTATTCTTGTCTGTCACACACTCTTCTTGTCTGTCACAGACTATTCTTGACTGTCACATAAGTGGCGCAACTGATGCGGTATTGCGCTAAGGGGAAATTATTTTGACCGGACATTTTGACCAGAGAGATTTAGATTTGCCGGTCTTCAGCATATTTTACCGGTCATAGTCCGGTAATTACCGGCTAACGGGAACTCTGCTCAGGGATTACGGTTCTAACGTCTGTCTCTCAGGGGTTACGGTTCTAACGTCTGTCTCTCAGAGGTTACGGTTCTAACGTCTGTCTCTCTGTGGTTCGGTTCTAACGTCTGTCTCTCAGGGGTTACGGTTCTAACGTCTGTCTCTCAGAGGTTACGGTTCTAACGTCTGTCTCTCTGTGGTTCGGTTCTAACGTCTGTCTCTCAGGGGTTACGGTTCTAACATCCTGGACAACCTGCTCTCCCGGATGGAACAATACGCCAACAACCTGGAGGAACTGGTGGAGGAACGGACTCAGGCGTATCATGAAGAGAAGCGTAAAGCAGAGACCCTGCTGTACCAGATACTACCTCAGTGAGTACATATATACTGTACCAGATACTACCTCAGTGAGTACATATATACTGTACCGGATACTACCTCAGTGAGTACATATATACTGTACCAGATACTACCTCAGTGAGTACATATATACTGTACCAGATACTACCTCAGTGAGTACTGCACTAAATACTACGCAGTACTACAGTAATACTTGCTGTGTTGCAGCTCAGTTGCAGAGCAGCTGAAACGAGGACAGACGGTTGAGGCCGAGGCCTTCGACTCCGTCACCATCTACTTCAGTGACATCATCGGGTTCACAGCGATGTCTGCGGAGAGCACGCCACTGCAGGTCAGAAGAACCTATTAGAACCTGTTAGAACAACACTGCAGGTCAGAGGAACCGTTTAGAACCAGTTATAACAACACTGGAGGTCAGAGAAACCTTTTTGAACCTGTTAGAACAACTCTCTAGGTCAGGGGTCGGCAACCTTTTTGATATGAAGTGCCATTACAAAAAGAAATTGTTATCAGCGTTAGGGCTGCTCAATTAATCGTATTTTAATCGCAATTACGATTATGGCTTGCAACGATTACGAAAACAACGTAATCGAAATAAAACGATTATATTTTTATTATTATTATTATTTATTTTTAAATGAAAAATATTTTTTATTGGTTTTTCAGTTGAATTATACTTAAAGGTGGGGTAGGTAAGTTTGAGAAACCGGCTCGAGATCGCTAGAATTTGAAAATACACAACTGGAGAAAATTTGCCACTTCCTTATAGAGCCCCTCCTCCAACACACACGAACGCGCACATGACCAATGAGGGCACGAGATAAGTTTGTGTACAGATGGAAAGCTGACAGGCAGGTAGGCCATCCAGTTATTTTAGCCGGGCCGGCTAAAATGATTGGTCGTGCTTTTTACAGTATTACGGCTTCCACAGATGAACATTTTTTTATGGATTTTTTGCCAAAGCACTTAAGATATTCATTGCTATCGGGATGTTAAGAGCATTCCATGGAATATAACAAAAAGTGTATCTCGAGCCGGTTTCTCAAACTTACCTACCAACTGTTAAAAACATACTGTTCACTTTTTTTTTCTCCAATAAATTGATGTTTTCAACGTAAATGGATAATCGTTTTTAATAATCGTGATATCAATTATTGACCCAAATAATCGAGATTATGATTTTTGCCATAATCGAGCAGCCCTAATCAGCGTGCCGACAATCGTGAATTATCAACGGTGGGGGGGGGGGGGTTGAGGAGCTTGACGCTCGTGAACTGTCAACAGGAGGGCGGGGGGAGCCTCGCTGCAGGGAAGCAGTGTGTGGACCTGTCAGCACAACTTACATGATGCCGAATTCAAAGGGGACCTATCATGCAAAATGCACTTTTGTACGTCTTTTATACATGAATATGTGTCCCCGGTAGGGATGTGCATCTCCATCACTGAGGCCGATGCGATGCGCATCTCGATACATTGCCAACGATACGATACATTAACGATACATTTGAAACACCAGGCGATGCGATACGATACGATTCACCCCTGTTGCGATACAGTTCGATACGATTTGATTCAACATTATGCGATTCGGGGCGATACGATGCGATTCAACACGATGCAAAATAATGATACTTCAATATGGTACGACAGAGGATTTTTGTTTTATTCCTTATATGCAGCAAATCATAAATTAACAAAAAAGTGCTTTACATATTTGGTTCTCTCTACTAGTACTGCACATCCCATCATGCTGTTTCTTTTTTACCTTAAAACACTCTCCAGAGTACAGTACAATTGTATAACACCTCACAGTTAAACAATTTAAGGATGCATTGCCCATGATGAACAATGTGCAAATAACAACTACCATAGTGCAATGCCCATACAGCTGCCAGCCTGATGTGCTTAACACTCATTCATAGGCTAACTCACCAGTGAGCAGAAAGCAGTGGTTTCTATATGAACAATAAAAAATACAAATAACCTTTCACAAACAGGTATTTCATAACTGCTTACAATTGTAAGGAAGACATTTAAACTATTATTGGCAGTCACAGCTGTTGTACACTAAACACCACTCTCTCTGACATTATACCTCACTGAGTGATTGAACTCATGTCTAACTTTCAGGTTTTTCTTTTCAGCCGCAGACCCCATGTCGCCTCTTTATGTGCGTCGCTAAGTTCCTCGTACTACTTGTGTACTTTAAAGCCGCACGGCATCGTTTACAATTTGTGAGCGATTTTTCAAGTTGACCGTCTTTCTTGAAAAATCCGAAGTGTTGCCAAACATTTGATTTGTAGGTATTTTTCGGTGCGCTGTGTTTCTCTTTCTCCTCGACTTCCATGTGTGTTGATAAGTGAGACTCTCGGCCTCCGTAGTGCGAAGCAAAGATCAAAGATCGTCTCTGCTGAGTGCTGACAGGATGAGAGGATATTATATGAATGAATCGTTTTTTTACCGATGCAAAGACGCTACAATCGATGCATCGCGAGTTCAACCCAAACTGTAGCCGATGTGCACTCTTTTGACCGGTGCACTCGCATCTTGAACGTTTATGCCGGTGCACCGATGCGAATCGGTGAATCTTAACATCCCTAGTCCCCGGTGTTCCAGGGAACTCACCAAGTGTCAGAAAACACAACCCTCTCTATTTTCCTCCATACCCAAATCTCTAAAAAAGGGGCTGCATCGGATCTGATAAAAACTGATCCAGATTTGAACACTGTCCTGACGTCAGGACGGTGGCGCTACGGCTATTGGGCCAACTCTCCACCTATCAGGGGAATGTGGGGTTGGGCCACGGCCGGCCATTGCCGCTCGAAAGCGCTGGAGACGCTGTAGTACATATGCCAGGCCTGTAAGTGGCGCTGTAGTCTGCCACAAAAGCAGCGAAGAAGACTTCCCGCGCATGGTTGCCATGGTTCCCCTTCTGTTTATTCTCCGCTGTGGCTTTTTTTCTCCCTCCCCGAAGCGGAGAGGTGGGTGTTTGTCATCTGCTGGTGGACTAACCGGAGAGAATTACAGTGCTTGCCTCGACGGGGAGGGATTGCTGCTGCTGTAATTCAATGCAATCCCTCCCCGTCGAGGCAAGCACTGTAATTCTCTCCGGGTTAGTCCACCAGCAGATGACAAACACCCACCTCTCCGCCTCTTCCAAGGAACGAGGGGACCGTGCGGCAGAGTTTCAGTTTCAGTTACTTTCGCCGGTCAAGATGTCCGTTAAAGTTTAAATCTTCCGGACAAAATTTGAAAAGTGCCGGTCAAAGGTCTTCTTTGTTATTTATTGAGCTTTAAAACAAATGAATAACGACTCTATATAATAAAACACGGAGGACGGAGATCTATTTTTCTCCCTTTCTTCTGACTTGATCAGAGCACGCTATCCTCTCCTGCAGGGGGGCGTGGTCAGCTGCAGCTCACAGAATCAGCCCCCTGCAAAAACAGGGCTGGAGAACAGCAAATAGAGCGAAATGAGGCATGGCTAAAATGCATGATCTGTTTGGTATTTTGAAAACAGAAACGTATAAATATACCTTATATAGGTATGGCCCTACAATATATCATTTAAATATAGCATGATAGGTGTCCTTTAACAAACAAATTGAAATAATTGGTTTAAACGGCATAATAATAAGGACCATCGTCCATTCTGTGATTCTCCAGAACACACATGTTATGATATTAGGGTCATGCAGAGTGAGATGAGATCGCTGTCCCTTTAAGAGAGAGAGAGAGAGGGGTGTGGCGTGTGCATGTGTGTGTGGGGGTGGTAGAGCGAGAGTGAGCTAGCGTGTGTATGTTTCTGGAAGTAAAACGAGGCAGCAGAAAAACAGAGGTCTGTGATGTACTTTGTGAAACAGAAGAACAACTAAATAAATGCAACGGCCTCCCAAGAAGAGCTCGCCTCTCTCCAGTCATTTAAGCCAAAGTGGGTTATTTAGTGGGAATGCTGATACAGCCTTCCCACTATCTGTTCTTCAAAATCTTTATTCCGCTCGTTATTTTGCCGGTCTTCTCCTCCCACATTCCACATCGCAGAAACTCCGTTCAAACATCAAAACGTTCAGCTCGGTCGGGAATCGATTGCTATTACTTTTCTCATTCATGACTTTCATAATTCCCGAGATCACATTTTTAACATGGAAGTCAATGGAGAAAATCTTCAGACTTGAACAATCTTCATGCGACTTCAACTGCTAACTCTTCCTTCATACTTTCACTCAGAAACCTCATTCCAACTTTAAAATGTTACACATCTTTCTGACATTATTCGTGTAACACAACTTTTAAATCTGATTCTTACTTTTAGAGATATTAAACATTGTTCAGACCTTGGTAAAGAGGCCTTCTTCAGATTTTAACATTAACTAGAGTGCGTGATGTCACAGCTAGAGGGTAGGAAATCTTGAAATTTGCCTTCATATTGTTTTTTAAAACTGCCATAATTCCCAAACCCTACATTCTTGAGACATCATTTCTCATGAAAAACGTAGGAAAACATCTCGTAGCTTGAAAAATGACAAATAATTAACCAAAATAATTCAACAAAATGCCTCTTGAGGGCATGAAGTGACAAAAACGTTCAACATGCCTCCATTAAAGCCCATTGTAATTTCAGGCTGATATTTCCTCACAGCAGCAGCCGCACACCTTTAGTTAAACTGCCAAAAAGGCCACATTATTGACCCGAAAGTACACAAAAAGCACACTTCAGATGCTCAACTTCCTTGACATGCTTCACACTTTGAAATTTCACCGATATCTGTTACGGTTCTTCAACAAAACTTTCACATGTAACAGGTTTATCTCTCATTCAGAACAATGGAAACCTTTGATCTCTGGACACCTCGTTAGCTCAACTATAAACACCTGTGTCATGGAACACGATGATGTCATAACTCCAACTGACATGTTCAGAGCAGCAGACTTCAGATAATGGTTGATGGTCCTGCCCTCAACAGCTCTTCGTCAATTATGGGGTGTCATCGTATGCCGTTTCCATGGAAACGCATCCCTCGCCATAAAAGACGATGTCGCTATACATTAACTCCTATGAAAATGTTCAAAAAGTGCTCAAACTTCACATGTGTGCTAACAGTCCAGCCGTGAAGACATCTACGGGACAGTTTTGAGATTTCTTCAAATGCCGTTGCCATGGTAACACAAGGCTCGCCATGAAACATGGTTTTCTTATAACTTCAGTGAAAATGCTCCAAACGGCCCAAAACTTCACAGGTTTGGTAACGATGCAGCCATCAACGCATCTAAGCGTATTATGGGGTGTCATCAAATGCCGTTGCCAATGGCGACAGACCACTCGCCATGAAACACGATGTCGCTGTAAGTCCAATGGACACGGTCCAATCGTCCCCCAATCTTCACTTGTATATCACCGGTCCATGCCTCAACAGCTCCACGCCAAATCTGAGATCTCACCATCCCTCGCCATAAAACACGATGTCGCTATAACTCCTATGAACAGTGGCAAGCCGTGACTTTTATACCTAGGCCCTCTGACCCCCCCCCCCTTCCCTCGAAAAAAAAGAAGAGTTATTACATCTCAGCGTATACTTCAGCGGAATATCAAAACAACGGCCCGGGGTGCAAAACGCATCAATGACAGCGACCCTCTACCACACAAAACAACACCATTTATATAAACACCTATCATGACAGGGCACCCACAGCCAAGTAACAATTACAAATGAATGAAGTCGGCACGGCGGCCCACATTGAAAATGACTTAGGCCTATACCTTTGATGATCAAATCACTTAAACACAAAGTCCATCCTCCTGTCCTTTTGGATGAAGCACTTGATGGCGGGTCATGCAGCTGATCCTTTGCCACTCCAGTTTATCATTGTAACTCAATCTTGAAAATGACTCGGTTAATAATTTCGCAACGATGTCATCACTATCACTGACATGAGCCATCATGAACGAACTTATGCTAATCATAAATCTATCGATCATAAATCTATTGATTAGATTTAGGATTCGAAAATAATAAAAGTAGGGTAGACATGTGGATATTATCCAGCTGAACAAAACGTGCATTTATCTATCAGGTTCGTTTTCCACAGACCTTATTTCCAGCTATTACATCCATGAGAAATCCCATTGCTTTTCTGTCGAGGGAACCCGAGCGCAGCTTACTTCTGGGTTTTAGGACGCATCACTGTACCACTTGCATAAACCTCACAGCGGGCGGAACTTGTCATAAAGTCCGCGAAAATAAAGCCCACCCATTTAGAGGGAGGATATGATTGGTCAATTGTACTGTCATTTGACATTACTCTCTCATTGAGTTACTATAGCTGGCCCTCTGTGAATGTACAGAGGGACCAACAAGCTCTCCCGTCTTCACAGTACCGCAGAGACGGCATTTAACCCTTCACATTCCAACAGAAACTGAACAGGCAGATTCGAAGGATTTATTTCTTTGGAAATGTTATTTTAAATACAATTAAATCAAGTTATTTTGGTAAAACTAATGAAAAATGTAACAAAAAAATATATAAAAAATAATATTTAAAAAAAAATGTTTTCTTTTTTAATTTTTTCAAATATTATTTTTTAGAATAGGCCCTCGTCCCCCCTGTTTCCTCGACTACGGTCTGGGAGCCGACAGGAAAGTTCAACACATAGATGGCCAGTCCGCCCCTTTGTAGCATATTATTTCGATGAGAGATGAGCAGATCGCCACTGGGCTTTCAACTAAAGACACAGCCACTCAAAAACTGCGGCATTTGTACAGCTCCTTATGGGTACTGCAATTTGTGAAGTGCTTTCCTCTGTGGTGAAACGATCAGCACTGCACTACGGAGGAAAGCGGAAGAAAGTCGCCTGGAGTTAAAGAGAGTGGAGCTGCGTTACGTGCATGGCTTCCTTCTGCAGGTAACGGGGAGACGCGCTCTGGCGGCGGTCTTGTTCAGGATCCGAAAATACATTTTTTATATTTTGCACACTTGTTCCACTTATTCCTAGTGTGCCACTGGTTACGGTGCCGCATGCCAATGGTGGCACACGTGCCAGGGGTTGCCGACCCCTGCTCTAGGTCATATTATAACCTATTAGAACAACTCTGTAGGTCATATTAGAACCTGTTAGAACAACTCTGTAAGTCAGTAGAACCCAGTAGAACCTATTAAAACCACACTGAAGGTCAGTAGAACCCAGTGGAACCCATGTTTGTGTTGTTCCCTCAGGTGGTGACGCTGCTCAACGACCTGTACACCTGCTTCGACGCCATCATCGACAACTTTGATGTTTACAAGGTAGACCTGCTCAGTGCTAAGCTAAGCTAACATGTTTATATTGAAGCGGCTCTTCCCTCAGAACCAGACTCCATGTTAAAGGTCTCCTATCATCCAGAATGCACTCTCTGATGTCTTCTCTACATCACCATGTGTCCCCGGTGTGTCAGGAGACTCACAAAGTGATGTCTTCTCTACATCAACATGTGTCCCCGGTAGGGATGGGTATCGTTTGAAATGTATCGATTCCGATTCCGATTCCGGTTCTTATCGATTCCCCGTTTCGATTCCAAAATTGTAAAAGAAAGAGGTCAAACGTTTAGATAACAAAAATATCTTTATTCTTTTAAGCTTTAACTGACATTTTTACAAATAAAAAATATACATGCAATACAAATGTATTGCACAATAGCTGTGCTTTATTTGAACTGAGCTATGCCTGTGGCAAGCTATTAACAGGCATTACACTGTGCTGGTGTTTCTTTTTTAGTGTAGTGGAGCCTCACTTTAGAGCGTTTACCGCCATCCATCTTTGGTGTTATGAAGTGACTGAGCTCGTGAACTGTCTACGGGAGCGGGGGGGAGCCTCGCTGCGGGGCAACTGTGGACCTCTGTCGCCTGTCAGCGCAACTTACATGATGCTGTTTAAAAAAAATTAAGGGCGGTGCCGGCCGTCAGCGAACCGAGCCGGCCGGCCGTTCTGTGATTCTCCAGAACACACAGAAGGAAGTCACCTTGTGGTAAACCTGAGAGAGAGAAAGAGTTTGAGCTCCATACTGTTTCAGAGAGAATCCTTGATGTGGTTTGGAACATGATATGGAGTTTCATCACGGCAGCATTTAGCTGAGTTTCTGCTGGGAGAGTTCTCCTGATGAGATCTACTCTCTCTCTAATGGCGCATTTCCATTGCAGCGCGTAGCTCGCTTTAAGCGTGCCGTGTCGTGCCGTCCCCTTTTTTGGTTGTGCTTCCACTAGGCCTCGTTCCGGCGCGGCACGGCGCGGGGCCACTTTTTCCCCTCTTTTCTGGCCCTAGAAAATTGTGGTTCTATCGGGGCCAACAAACAGGGCTGAGTCGGGCTGAGTATGCTAAACTAGAGAGAGGAGCGCTGGCAAGAGGGCTAGAACTACAACAAGATGGACATATTTGACCGTGATTTAATTGTAATACACGTTTCAAAATGATGCCGAAGTAACAACATACTGATACCGGTTAGTAAAAACCATGAATTAATGCTTTGTCAAGTCTGCAGACAGACGGCAGGCGAAAAAACCTTTTAAAATTCGTGTTTTTCTAGATGGAGATTGGCTAAGCTAACGCAGTATATGCCCCGACCGTCCACACTCACAACAACGGCCTATACAGACATAAATAAGGCAGCGACTGTATTCACCATGACACAGGCAGTCTGTGGTGTGTACTTGTTTAACTTTTGTCGAGTTTCTGAACATATATAAGGAGCTGTGAGCTCTGAGTGCTCACAGCTAACGGCTGTGTTGTGTTTCTGGATTTCTCATTGAAGATGACGTCACTGCTCCGCCTACACTGCGTTACTATAGTAACTACCCCAGTTCCTAAACTGTAATGGAAGCGCAGCATGAAGTGAGTCGGCCCTGTTAAGGCCCAACGCGGCCAAGCCGTACCGAGCCGTACCGAGTGTGGCCGAGGCCGACCGTGTAGTGGAAAATGCGCCATAAAGCTACTGACCCAGAGTCAGCTCTTTAGTAACAGCTGGAAGAGAGGGGGGGGGGCTACAAGGATCTGTTTGGGGTTTGGAGCAGGACACTTCAGAGACATGTCCTTAGTAACAGCTGGAAGAGAGGGGGGGGGGCTACAAGGATCTGTTTGGGGTTTGGAGCAGGACACTTCAGAGACATGTCTTTATATCTGAGACCTATGATATCTGCCTACAAATAGTATAATAGGAGACCTTTAAAATACTTTAAAGCCTCACCTGTCCTTTTCACCTGTCCCCCCCCTCACCTGTCCCCCCCTCTCACCTGCCCCCCCCCCCCCCCCCCCCCCCTCCAGGTAGAGACGATCGGCGATGCCTACATGGTGGTGTCGGGGCTGCCGGTGAGGAACGGGAAGCAGCACGGCAGAGAGATCGGACGCATGGCGCTCGCTCTGCTGGAGGCGGGGGATAGCTTCTCTATCAAACACAGAGCCAATCAGAAGCTGCGGCTGCGCATCGGCATACACAGCGGTCAGTGTGTGTGTGAGTGTGTGCGTGCGTGCGTGTGTATGCGTGTGTGTGTGTGTTTGAGTTTATTAACACAATGTAGGGATACTTTACTGTGTGTATGTGTGTGTGTGTGTGTGTGTGTGTGTGTGTGTGTGTGTGTGTGTGTGTGTGTGTGTGTGTGTGTGTGTGTGTGTGTGTGTAGGTCCAGTGTGTGCAGGTGTGGTGGGGCTGAAGATGCCCAGGTACTGTCTGTTCGGAGACACAGTGAACACAGCCTCACGCATGGAGTCCAACGGAGAGGGTAATTTACACACACACGCACACACACGCACACACACACACACACTATCATTTACACATGCTTTAAAGTTTTTTGATGTTAATGACACTGTTGTGACATCACTATGGAACACTTGCGCTCCTATTGGTTAGCGCTCAAACACATTGTGCTGATAGATAAACACCTGCACGTCAGCAGGAGAGGACAAGGGAACATTTTAATGATCCAGAATTCTGTATATTGTTTATATTTGTTTATTCTATTTTTCATTTTCATTTTATCTTTAACTGGTCCTGAAACACAATAATTTCCCAATTTGGGATTAATAAAGTATAAATCTAAACCGTGTGTGTGTGTGTGTGTGTGTGTGTGTGTGTGTGTGTGTGTGTGTGTGTGTGTGTGTGTGTGTGTGTGTGTGTGTGTGTGTGTGTGTGTGTGTGTGTGTGTGTGTGTGTGTGTGTGTGTGTGTGTGTGTGTGTGTGTGTGTGTGTGTGTGTGTAGTGTGTGTGTGTGGTGTGTGTGTGTGTGTGTGTGTGTGTGTGTGTGTGTTGTGTGTGTGTGTGTGTGTGTGTGTGTGTGTGTGTGTGTGTGTGTGTGTGTGTGTGTGTGTGTGTGTGTTGTGTGTGTGTGTGTGTAGTGTGTGTGTGTGTGTGGTGTGTGTGTGTGTGTGTGTGTGCGCGCGCAGCTCTCAAGATCCATGTCTCCCAGGCAACTCAGGAGGTTCTTCAGGAGTTCGGGTGTTTCCGTCTGCAGCTCCGGGGGGAGGTGGAGATGAAGGGGAAGGGCAGCATGAGGACATACTGGCTGCTGGGGGAGGAGGGGGGTAAACACAATGTAACAGCCTGAGGGGGGGGGTAAACACTTTGTAACAGCCTGAGGGGGGGGGGGTAAACACTCTGTAACAGTCTGAGGGAGGGGAGGGGGGGGGGAAACACTCTGTAACAGCCTGAGGGGGGGGGGTAAACACTCTGCAACAGTCTGAGGGAGGGAGGGGGGGTAAACACTCTGTAACAGCCTGAGGGGGGGGGGGTAAACACTCTGTAACAGTCTGAGGGAGGGAGGGGGGGTAAACACTCTGTAACAGCCTGAGGGGGGGGGGTAAACACTCTGTAACAGCCTGACGGAGGGAGGGGGGGGTAAACACTCTGTAACAGCCTGAGGGGGGGGGTAAACACTCTGTAACAGCCTGAGGGGGGGGGGGTAAACACTCTGTAACAGCCTGAGGGGGGGGTAAACACTCTGTAACAGCCTGAGGGGGGGTAAACACTCTGTAACAGCCTGAGGGGGGGGGTAAACACTCTGTAACATCCTGAGGGGGGGGGTAAACACTCTGTAACATTAAACATTAAAGATACACACTTTATTAATTAATACTTATATATGTTTTGGTTCCTTTCCAATAGATCAATAGATCTTTCTCTCACCTTTATTGATACGTCTAATACATACAATTATTAAAATAAGTGTCAGATAATAAATGTTTGATTGAATGTGTGTATTAACTATAAACTATTCACTAAAAACACTTGGTATTTGTTCTTAATTCAGATGTATTTATTTCTCACATTAATCTCATGTTTTTGTTTATAAATGTGTTTTTTATATATATTTGTGTACATGTTTATGTATTTTTCCTAAATAAACATATATGTGTTATTTATAATAATATTCAGAATACCTGTGTTTTTGGAGGAGGAATACAATATCATATACAAAATACACAAGAAGAACCAATCCAGTAAAAAAACATAAGAGTAGTTTTATGAATTAAAATATAAAAAATGTTTATGTTATGTACACAAAGTTATACATGGTGTTCCGTGAGGAGGCCGCTGATTGGCTCAGGATCTCCTGGCCTGTAATTGGTCCCTGCGTACATCACTCAGCGTTCAAAGCGCTCTGATTGGTCATCAGTTCCTCCATGTCCGTTATGTCTCCGTCAGAGACACAGGTCGTATCTCATTTCATCAATTTCCCCTCCTCGACTCCTCGACTCCTCGGTCCTCCGGTAGTGACCCGGAAATGGATTTCAGCGCGCCATGTTGAAGGACATCTCATTTCCCTAAATGCACATCGAGGACCGAGCGTCGAGGAGGCTCTCTGGAGGAGCTATAACCGAGGATACACTGATGGGTCCTCCACGGTTCCTCTGTGGATGTATTTCCGGCAACAGAGATGTTTCAAAGAGTCGTGACGCACGGCCGGACTGATCTCAGCCAATCACAGCTCTGCATGCATCCCCTGGATATAGAGAGGCGAAGTCCCGCCCATCTACTTCCGCCCCATGGGACCTTATTTCGGAAAAATTATGTATTTAAGTCAATGGAGAGAGAAAACTTATCTTTCGATCCCGTTTGAATTGTGCTATGAATTACACATATGATGTTTGTCAATCTTAAATAATAATTTCCATGTCAAAAAAGTCACAGTTTTTTGTAAAACTGTTGAAATATAAGACTATGAAAAATACACAACTAGAAAGACTACAAATCCCAGAGTCGCGTAACTGATGCCACAATTGTTTTCCTCCACTAAAATAGCAACCCAGTCTCACGGCATTTCGTGTTATTAGTCACGAAATTAATTTAATCTATTGATTCGTGTTCACCAACACGATTTTTTTCGTGTCACACAGAACGATTTTAAATGCAATGTATTTCTATTGGTAGTATGTTTCGTGCCTGCAACACGTCTTTTTGTCCGGTCGGGTCTTGGAAGACCAGAAGCTGTGTGGTTCATAAAAACATGTTCTTACTCAATATCTTACCCTAAGCCTAACCCTATCCCTTTTATTTTAAATTGTATAATGTCTGAGTTTTTTTGCCGTCAGTGAGGAAAATAAATGGGGCTCAGAGCCTCAGAATACTGAAATCTGTATTTTATGTCATCTTTTTTTCCTTCTAATTTGTTATTATTTGGTGCAGGCACGAAACATACTACCAACATTGCTTCTAAAATCGTTCTGTGTCAGAATACTTAAATCTGTATTTTTTTAAATGTCTTTTTCCTTCTAATTTGTTATTATTTACATTGCTTTTAAAATCGTTCTGTGTGACACGAAAAAAATGGCGAAATCGTGTTGGTGAACACGAATCAATAGATTAATTTCGTGACTATAACACGAAATGCCGTGAGACTGTGTTGAAAATAGAGATAGCTAAGATAAGATAACTTTAACAAGATGCCTGTGTGCTTAGTACCAGGTTGTTATCATACCAGCAAAGGGTCTTGCTCGTTCTTTCGCTTCCCGTCTGATGAAAGGACCAGGAGTGGCTTGATCAAGTTAGCTACCTAGCTAGTAGCAAGCACGTTAGTTAGCATTACAGCCGGCTTAGCCTTGTGATTTTTATTAGCCTTAACATGAAGTAACATTAAGTAACCCAAAATGTTAAACAGTAAGAGTAGTAGTCATATTTCGTGAACCCTTTGAAGAGTACTGTCACACCGGTGTGATCATTCTATAATACAGCGTTTAAGCCCGGATGCCCCCGAGGGAGACATGCTAACGCTACATTAGCATCGGCGATCTTTTATTACTTCATGCTATCTGCACAAATGGTTAACATTGAACATTAAAAAGATCAGGCAGTTCAGGGAGAATCAAAGGCAGGCAGCTTTGCATGACATTCTTCTGGACGTGTTTCATTGTGGTGAGGGTCAGGGTGAGAGGGTGATGGTTAGGGTGAGAGGGGTGATAGTGAGGGTGAGGGTGATAGTGAGGGTGAGGGTTAGGGTGAGAGGGTGATAGTGAGGGTAGTCAATCCCTTGTTTGGCAAGACAGTAGTGACGGCCATCTTGGTGACGTGTGTTATTGTGCAGAGATGTAGTTCATTGAGCGGTTTCACACTAAAAAAGTCTTACTTCACAGTTTTACGGCAAAACACTTTATTTTTTACTTGAAAAATTATCTTTTAAATTGACAAACATCATATGTGTAATTCGTGGCACAATTCAAACGGGATCGAAAGATAACGTTTTTCTCGGCATTGACTTCAATACATAATTTTTCCGAAATAAGGTCCCATGGAGGTCCACCGGAAGGGGAGGGACTTCGCCACTCTATTATTTTATTAACTGCTTGAATCAGACGCGATGTTTACAGAGAGAACAGCTGTGAGGTCCGTGCAGAAAGCAGAGCAGTGTGTAAAATATATATCACTCAGTATAACAGGCCTACATTACTCTCTGTATTTGCTGTAGTTTAGTAGATATCTACAAACAAAGAGTCCATATTTTTCTAAAACCATTTAGTGCTTCACATAATAAAATACACAACGGCTGTAGCCTGATGATATGCTTTAGGAGCTGTATGTGTGTGTGGTACAGTGTGTAGGTGCGTGTTGTACAGTGTGTGTGTTGTACAGTGTGTAGGTGTGTGTTGTACAGTGTGTGCGTAGATGCAACGGACAGACAGGTCTCAGTTGGTTTGGTGTCCTCTGCTTACTTTTAATACTTAACACACTTAAAAGTTATTATTATTATGATAAGGTTGAGTGTTGACTGCGATACGGCCGAATGTTGACTGCGATACGGCCGAGTGTTGACTGCGATACGTCCGAGTGTTGACTGCGATACAGCCGAGTGTTGACTGCGATACGGCCGAGTGTTGACTGCGATACGGCCGAGTGTTGACTGCGATACGGCCGAATGTTGACTGCGATGCGGCCGAGTGTTGACTGCGATACGGCCGAGTGTTGACTGCGATACGGCCGAATGTTGACTGTAAGTGTTTTCCTCTCTGCAGGGAGTTTGTTCTGAAGAACGGGATGCTGATAGCCATCACGGTCTACACTTATCTCCGCCTCATCGTGGACCACGGAGCACCAAACCTGCTGATCCTGCGTCAGAAGGAGGTTGACTACTGCATCAGCATGCTGAGAGACAAGGTGAGGAGGGGAGAGAGGGAGGAAGAGAGAGGGAGGGAGCCGGCATAATATTAGGCCAACAGTGAAAACACCCTCTCCGATGCATATATAAAAAAAGCAGCCTGTCATCTGTCTCCTTCAGGGTCTCTATCCCATCCAAGGCTGCAGATAAACTCAACCTACAAACAACCCTTCATCCTGCTCCTGTGACGGAGAGACATCATCATGCTGTTGTTCCTCTTCCTGTTGGGTCTGGCTCTGGCTCCTGTTTCTCCTTCAGATAACCCTCAAGGGAAGCTTCAGCGTGGCAGCTGTCCCTCAATCTGGGAGTAACATGGATCGGACTCAGTGACACCCAGAAGGAGGGAAGATGGATGTGGTCTGATGGGTCAGCAGTCATCTTTGTCTCTTAGAGTTCAGGAGAGCCCAACAATTCAAGGTTCAAGGTTCAAGGTTCTTTATTGTCAAACTAACATAGCTACAGAGTAATTATGTCGTTGAAAATCTTATGTCACAGGCTTCTCCAACAGTGCAACACAATAATACAGATAAGCAGACAATATTAACCAATATTAAAATACACTATATTAAAAGTAATACAAAAAAGTTGAAGTTGAAGTTGTCTGAAGTCCTCACCACCAGCTGCTCTTGCAGTAACAAGTAGTGTACTTTTTATTGTCCTAATGTGCACAATGTAGTGACTGCTTTTTCGTCTTTGGTTTTCTTTGTTATGTTCTCTGTATTTTATATGTTTGTGTTATGTGTTATGTGTAACGTTGCTGCCTTCTTGGCCAGGTCAGCATTGAAAATGAGATTTTATCTCAATGTTTTTATCTGGTTAAATAAAGGTTAAATAAAATAAAAAATAAAAAAAATAAAAATGTTTTTAAAAAAAAGTGAGAGTAAAAAAAAGTGGAATAGTGCAATACGAGTCTATATACAAGTTATTGGAATGATATATTAGATAATAGATAAATAATTACTAAGTTCAGGTGTTTAACAGTCTTATTGCCTGCGGGATGAAGCTATCTCTGAATCTGTTTGTTTTTGTCCTGATGCTGCGGTAACGCCTGCCAGACGGCAGCAGACAGAACAGTTTGTGGCTGGGGTGATGGGGGTCTTTGATAATCCTGAGGGCTTTCTTCCTGAGCCGCTGGGAGTAAAGGTCCTCCATGGATGGCAGCTCCGTCCTGGTGATGTTCTGTGCAGTTTTCACCACCCTCTGTAAAGCCTTACGATTGAGGGCGGTGCAGCTGCCGTACCAGGCCGTCATGTAGCCGGTCAGGATCCTCTCTATGGTGCACCTGTAGAAGGTCAGGATGCTCTCTATGGTGCACCTGTAGAAGGTCAGGATGCTCTCTATGGTGCACCTGTAGAAGGTCAGGATGCTCTCTATGGTGCACCTGTAGAAGGTCAGGATGCTCTCTATGGTGCACCTGTAGAAGGTCAGGATGCTCTCTAGGGTGCACCTGTAGAAGGTCAGGATCCTCTCTGGTGCACCTGTAGAAGGTCAGGATGCTCTCTATGGTGCACCTGTAGAAGTTGCAGAGTATCCTGGAATCCATGTTGAACCTCCTCAGCCTGCGGAGGAAGAAGAGCCGCTGTCGAGCTTTCTTGGTGATGGTGGTGATGTGAAGAGTCCATGTCAGGTCCTCAGTGATGTGGACCCCAAGGAACCTGAAGCTGCTGACTCTCTCCACCGTAGTCCCATTGATGGCGATGGGGGCGTGTCCCTCTCCCTGCTGCTTCCTGTAATCCACAATCAGCTCCTTGGTTTTGCTGATGTTGAGATGGAGGTTGTTATCCTGGCACCAAGATGTCAGGTTTTCGACCTCCTCTCTGTACGCCGTCTCGTCGTCGTCTGTGATCTGGCCGATGACGGTCGTGTCGTCAGCAAACTTCACGATGGTGTTGGAGCTGTGTGTGGCCACGCAGTCGTGAGTGAACAGGGAGAGGAGAGGGCTGAGCATGCAGCCTTGAGGGGCTCCGGTGTTGAGGATCAGGGTGGAGGATGTGATGTTTCCCACCCGCACTGCCTGGGGTCTGCCCGTCAGGAAGTTCAGGATCCAGTCACAGACAACAACTGCCAGAGAAAACATACTCATAGAAATCAATCATAGCCTGTTAAGACTTCACAGAGGCGGCATAGATCTGCAGTTCTGCTGGGTACCTGCACATGAGGGGGTGAAAGGGAATGATAGATTAGCAAAAAGTGCACTAAAAGGAAATCACATTACCAGTTAAACTTGGAAAAGGAGAAGGAAAAGCAGTCATTAAGAAGAAAGGGATGGAGATCTGGCAGAAAAGGTGGGAGAAAGACCAGAAAGGCAAAGAGTATCATAAAGTGCAAAAGACAATTACAATTAATATTTATAAAGAAAGATATAGAAGGGAGGACATCATGATAGCTAGACTCAGACTGGATCACACTGCATTGAATGGTACGCTGTATGTCATGGGGGAAAGTGACAGTGACAAATGTGGGAACTGTGGAGTTAGGGAAAATGTGGAACATATTTTATTACATTGTGTCACCTATAGAGTTGAAAGAGGAAAATTAAGGGATAAAGTTTTAGAGGCAGAGAGGGAGTGGAATGTAACTGGTATTCTGGGAACAGAAGGAGAAGGAGAAAGAGCTACCAGAAAGGCACTGTTCACCTTTTTGAGGGAAACTGGGACAGGGAAAAGAATCTAACAGTAGGTTAGAATAGATCATGGATGATTTGTTTTTTGTTTTTGTTTTGTTTTATTTATTTTATGGTTTCTTAGTTTTATGTTTTCGATATGCTGGTTTATTAGAGGGATGACATGATGATACACACTCGTGTGCAGTAGGTGGCGGTATGCAACCAAAAGCTGTTTGCGATCCGCCATTAGAAAGAGAAGAAGAAGAAGAATTGGTCCCTGCGTACGTCACTCAGCGTTCTGAGCGCTCTGATTGGTCAGCAGGCCCTCCATGTCCGTTATGTTTCCGTCAGAGACACAGAGCGGGACTCAGAGAGAGCAGAGTCCCCAATAAGTTTTAAAAACACCCCGAGATACCGGAGCCTCTTCAGGATCTGACCCGAGAGAAGGGCTGTTTCCCGGACCAGAGAGAGACTTTAACCCGGGACACATGGAGGCTAAAGAGGGGAAGAAGGGCCGCCTGCTGCTGGGCTCGCAGCTGGACGCTAAAGACGAGCTGGAGGAGGTGAGATAAGGCCGTGAAAGAGAGAGAGAACCCGGGTCAGATAGCCCGGGTCAGGGCCCTGAGAGAGAGAGATAACCCGGGTCAGGTAGCCCGGGTCAGGTTCTGCTGCTCCTTTCTAACACGGGCTGAGGGCACAAAGACAGGGAGGCTAGATAGGTAGCATGGATAGCATAGTTAGCTTAGCAGAGCCGTGTGTTCACCGGGTTGCGGGTTCGATTCCCTGCTGGTGTTAAGAGGGGGAGGGGGGTGACACCTGAAGGGGGGGGGGGGGGGGGGTCTCCGTGTGCCCCCCCCCTCAGAGACATAACATCTCTCAGCTGACCCACAGTTAGCCTAGCATGATGCTAACCACACGTAAACATGGATGGGACCAGAAAGCGCTACATGCGCATGCGCAGTGTTTCACATGTCAGAGGGAGAGAGGAGACATTTAGTGATTTATCAACATTGAGACATCCATGATGTAAACACTGAGACAGACATGATGTAAACACTGAGACAGACAGGATGTAAACACTGAGACAGACAGGATGTAAACACTGAGAGGACCGAGGAGGGGAAATCTTTGAAATGAGAAAGGGCCATGGTGTTGTGACTGTGTTGTGACTGTGTTGTGACTGTGTTCTCACTGTGTTCTGACTGTGTTGTCACTGTGTTCTGACTGTGTTCTCACTGTGTTCTCACTGTGTTCTGACTGTGTTCTGACTGTGTTCTGACTTTGTTCTCACTGTGTTGTGACTGTGTTCTCACTGTGTTGTGACTGTGTTCTCACTGTGTTCTGACTGTGTTCTCACTGTGTTCTGACTGTGTTCTCACTGTGTTCTGACTGTGTTGTGACTGTGTTCTGACTGTGTTGTGACTGTGTTCTGACTGTGTTGTGACTGTGTTCTCACTGTGTTGTGACTGTGTTGTGACTGTTCTCACTGTGTTGTGACTGTGTTGTGACTGTGTTGTGACTGTGTTCTGACTGTGTTGTGACTGTGTTCTGACTGTGTTGTGACTGTGTTGTGACTGTGTTGTGACTGTGTTCTCACTGTGTTGTGACTGTGTTGTGACTGTGTTCTCACTGTGTTGTGACTGTGTTCTCACTGTGTTCTGACTGTGTTGTGACTGTGTTCTCACTGTGTTGTGACTGTGTTGTGACTGTTCTCACTGTGTTGTGACTGTGTTGTGACTGTGTTGTGACTGTGTTGTGACTGTGTTGTGACTGTGTTCTGACTGTGTTCTGACTGTGTTGTGACTGTGTTGTGACTGTGTTGTGACTGTGTTGTGACTGTGTTGTGACTGTGTTCTTACTGTGTTGTGACTGTGTTGTGACTGTGTTGTGACTGTGTTGTGACTGTGTTCTGACTGTGTTGTGACTGTGTTGTGACTGTGTTGTGACTGTGTTGTGACTGTGTTGTGACTGTGTTGTGACTGTGTTGTGACTGTGTTCTTACTGTGTTCTGACTGTGTTCTGACTGTGTTCTGACTGTGTTCTGACTGTGTTGTGACTGTGTTGTGACTGTGTTCTGACTGTGTTGTGACTGTGTTGTGACTGTGTTCATGACAGTTGATTCTTGTTGTGTGTGCAGAGGCTGGAGCGATGTGTCGGGATCGTACAGGCGCTGACCAATGGGCTGTCAGAGAGAGAGGCCAACGACGCACTCACCGCCAACGTAAGATACACACAGTACAAGTACTACTGTAAACACTACAACAACTACTGTAAACACTACAACAACTACTGTAAACACTACAACAAGTACTGCAAACACTACAAGTACTGTAAACACTAGTACTGTAAACACTACAAGTACTGTAAACACTACAACAAGTACTGTAAACACTACAACAAGTACTACAACAAGTACTGTAAACACTAGTACTGTAAACACTACAAGTACTGTAAACACTACAACAAGTACTAAACACTACAACAAGTACTAAACACTACAACAAGTACTAAACACTACAACAAGTACAAGTACTAAACACTACAACAAGTACTGTAAACACTACAACACAGTGGCGAGCCGTGAGCTTTATACCTAGGCCCTCTGACCCCCACCAATTCCCTCGAAAAAAAGAAAAAAAAATAGTTATTACGTCACAGCGTATACTTCAGCGGAATATCAAAACAACAGCCCAGGGTGCAAAACGCATCAATGACAGCGACCCTCTACCACACAAAACAACACCTGTGAACCCAATTTGTGTTCTTTGACATTGAAAATGATATTGCATTGTGTTTGTTACTTTCGTTGCAGTTGTATGTCTTAAGTGTAATTTGGCATGCTTTTATTTTGAAGGAGAGTTCACGCTGTTGACAGGAAGTTGTTGTTGCTATGGAAACAAGAAAAGTTTCACAGCGGGCGGAACTTGTCATAAAGTCCGCGATAATAAAACCCACCCATTTAGAGGGAAGATATGATTGGTCAATTGTACTGTCATTTGACATTACTCTCTCGTTCAGTTACTATAGCGGACCCTCTGTGAATCGCAGAGAGGGCCAGACCTTCTTTCATGTAACCCTTCACATTCAAACAGAGACTGAACAGGCAGATTCGAAGGATTTATTTCTTTGGAAATGTTATTTAAATACAATTAAATCAAGTTTTTTTTTTTCTGTAAAACTAATGAAAAATATAACAAATAATATTAAAAAATATATATATTTAAAAAATATATTTTTTTTTTAAATATTATTTTTTAGAATATCTTAGGCCCTCACAGAGGGCCTAGAGGGCCCTGACGGCTCGCCACTGCTACAACAAGTACTAAACACTACAACAAGAACTGTAAACACTACAACAAGTACTGCAAACACTACAACAAGAACTAAACACTACAACAAGAACTAAACACTACAACAAGTACTAAACACTACAACAAGTACTGTAAACACTACAACACGTACTACAACAAGTACTGTAAACACTACAACAAGTACTGTAAACACTACCACAAGTACTAAACACTACAACAAGAACTAAACACTACAACCAGTACTGCAAACACTACTGAAAGTACTAAACACTACAACAATAACCAAACACTACAACATGTACTAAACACTACAACAAGTACTGCAAATACTACTACAAGTACTACAACTACCCTAACCGTCAGTCTTAATGCTCAGATAGAAACAGGATGTGCTCATGATGCTGCTTCCTGTTTATGTTGATGTTAAAGTGTTTGGGTTCTGCAGGTGTGTAAAGGCCAGCAGCAGCATGAGGAGGTCTGTCTGGGTCTCTTCTCTCTGCTGCTCACAGAACCAGCCCAGGCCCAGAGGGTAAGACACCCCCACACACACCCCTAATATTAATGTGTGACATCACTGTGACATCACCATGACATCACTGTGTGTGTATGACAGTGCTACAGAGACCTGACGCTGCTCAGCAGAGACGGGATGAACATCATCCTGCTGAAGATCAACCAGATCCTGATGGAGAAGTTCCTGAAGCTGCAGGACACCCCCCGAACCCAGCTGGTGTGGCTGGTGAAGGAGCTGGTGAAGAGTGGAGTAGTTGGAGCAGACGGAGTTTTGATGACTCTGCTCAAACAGATCGCAGGTCAGACATACATATATATAAATAAACGTCATGATGTGAAACACCTCTGTATGGGCTGTCCCAGAGTAACACTGTCATTTTTTTCCAGGTGGAGATATTTCCTCCAAAAACCTCTGGCTGTCGGAGAACGTCCTGGAGATCCTGCTGGACCAAAAGTACGTTTCACAACTAAAAACTGTACTGCTGAGTGTGTACTGTGATACAGCTGACAGTTTACTGTGATACTGGTGACTGTGATACGGCTGGCAGTTTACCGCTATACGGCCGACTGGTGACAGTGATACGGCCGACTGGTGACTGTGATACGGTTGACAGTTTACTGTGATACGGCAGAGTGTTGACTGCGATACGGCTGACATTTTACAGCGATACGGCTGACAGGTGACTGTGATACGGCTGACAGTTTACTGTGATACGGCAGAGTGTTGACTGCGATACGGCTGACATTTTACAGCGATACGGCTGACAGTTTACAGCGAAAGAGCTGACGGTGTATTGCGATACGGCTGACAGTTTAATGTGATGGTGGCAGTTTACTGTGATACGGCCGAGTGTTTACTGCGATACAGCCGAGTGTTTACTGGGATACGGCTGACAGTTTACTGTGATATGGCTGACGGATTACTGTGATATGGCCCACAGTTGACTGTGATACGGCCCACAGTTGACTGTGAAACGGCTGAGTGTTGACTGTGATACGGCTGACAGTGTACTGTGATACGGCTGAGTGTTGACTGTGATACGGCCGACAGTTGACTGTGATACAGCCCACAGTTGACTGTGATACGGCTGAGTATTGACTGTGATACGGCTGACAGTTGACTGTGATATGGCTGAGTGTTGACTGTGATGCGGCTGACAGTTTACTGTGATACGGCTGAGTGTTGACTGTGATACGGCCGAGTGTTGACTGCGATACGGCTGAGTGTTTACTGTGATATGGCCCACAGTTGACTGTGATACGGCTGACAGTTTAATGGGATACAGCCGAGTGTTGACTGTAAGTGTTTTCCTCTCTGCAGGGAGTTTGTTCTGAAGAACGGGATGTTGATAGCCATGTCGGTCTACACTTATCTCCGCCTCATCGTGGACCACGGAGCACCAAACCTGCTGATCCTGCGTCAGAAGGAGGTTGACTACTGCATCAGCATGCTGAGAGACAAGGTGAGGAGGGGAGAGAGGGAGGGAGCGAGAGAGAGGTAGGGAGGGAGCGAGAGAGAGGTAGGGAGGAGATGTGAATGTTGATCCGCTGGTGTAACCCTGCCTCTCTCTGTAGTTCGCAGAGTGTCAGATCATCGGCAGGGATCTGGTGCGTTTGCTGCAGAACGTTGCCCGGATCCCAGAGGTGGAGCTGGTGTGGAAAGACCTGCTGCACAACCCTCAAGTCCTGAGTCCTCAGTTCACCGGTAAACTACACCTTTCACAGTCCTCTGTTCACTGTAAACTACACCTTTCACAGTCCTCTGTTCACTGTAAACTACACCTCCCACAGTCCTCTGTTCACTGTAAACTACACCTCCCACAGTCCTCTGTTCACTGTAAACTACACCTCCCACAGTCCTCTGTTCACTGTAAACTACACCTCCCACAATCCTCTGTTCACTGTAAACTACACCTCCCACAGGTGTGCTCCAGCTGCTGACTGCTCGCACTTCCAGGAAGTTTCTGGCGTGTCGTCTCACTCCAGACATGGAGACCAAGCTGCTGTTCATGACCTCCAGGGTAAACACACTTTACAACACCACTACCTGCTCAGGTGACCTCTGACTGTATCTTACCTGTGTCAGGTGACCTCTGACTGTATCCTCAGGTGACCTCTGACTGTATCTTACCTGTGTCAGGTGGCCTCTGACTGTATCCTCAGGTGACCTCTGACTGTATCTTACCCGTGTCAGGTGACCTCTGAGGTGACCTCTGACTGTATCTTACCCGTGTCAGGTGACCTCTGACTGTATCCTCAGGTGACCTCTGACTGTATCTTACACGTGTCAGGTGACCTCTGACTGTATCTTACACGTGTCAGGTGACCTCTGAGGTGACCTCTTACTGTATCTTACCTGTGTCAGGTGACCTCTGACTGTATCTTACACGTGTCAGGTGACCTCTTACTGTATCTTACCTGTGTCAGGTGAACTCTGACTGTATCTTACCTGTGTCAGGTGACCTCTTACTGTATCTTACCTGTGTCAGGTGACCTCTGACTGTATCTTACACGTGTCAGGTGACCTCTGACTGTATCTTACCTGTGTCAGGTGACCTCTGACTGTATCTTACACGTGTCAGGTGACCTCTGACTGTATCTTACCCGTGTCAGGTGAACTCTTGACTGTATCTTACCTGTGTCAGGTGACCTCTGAGGTGACCTCTGAATGTATCTTACCTGTGCTCAGGTGCGTTTTGGACAACAGAAGCGGTATCAGGACTGGTTTCAGAGACAGTACCTGTCCACAGCAGAGAGCCAGTCCCTGCGCTGCGATCTGATTCGCTACATCTGCGGAGTCGTCCATCCGTCCAATGAGGTGCTGAGCTCCGACATCCTGCCGCGCTGGGCCATCATTGGCTGGTTGCTGACCACTTGCACGGTAAGGGGACGGGGCCTCCAGCTGTCACTCCAAATCACCTCCTTTTCCCCTTCGAGTCCTTTCTTGTGTCCTTCTTTGCCTCCTCTATTGAAACCTTATGCCCTTCCTTTTTTCCTACATTGTTTCCTTAACACTTAGTGGGCGGGGCCTCAGGCTGTCAATAACCAATCAAATTGTTTTTCCAGTCGAACGTCGCTGCCTCAAATGCCAAGCTGGCTCTCTTCTATGATTGGCTGTTCTTCAATCCTGAGAAAGACAGCATCATGAACATAGGTGATACTCACACACACACACACACATACACACACACACACACACACACACACACACACACACACACACACACAGACTCGCCTTAGTACCTCCTGACAGTAAGTGTGAGGTGTGTGTTCTGTCTCATGGTGTGTGTGTTTTCAGAACCGGCCATCCTGGTGATGCATCACTCCATGAAGCCTCATCCTGCCATCACCGCCACGCTGCTGGACTTCATGTGCAGGGTAAGACACACACACACACACACCTCTGTACCTGGATCATGTGGAGATAATACTCCTTGTTTCCTCCTCAGATCATCCCACACTTCTTCCCTCCGCTGGAAACTCAGGTCCGTCAGGGCGTCTTCAACTCGCTCACATTCATCATGGAGAAGAGAGTGCTGGCGTAAGACACACACACACTCACACACACCCACACACACACACACACACACACTCCCTTATTATAAATGAATAATAAGTAATAACCTGTCCTCTCTCAGTCACCTCGCTCCGCTGTTTGATAACCCAAAGCTGGACCGGGAGCTGCGATCGATGCTCAGAGAGAGATTCCCCGAGTTCTGCAGCTCGCCCTCACCCCCCACTGAAGGTAACACACACACACACAGGGTGTTTCTCAATGTCGAGGAGGCTTGCTTGGTAGGACATGTACCTCCGAGTGAGTTCCTTAAGAAGCGAGGCAAGAATACCTCCTAGCCTCGGAAAACGAAGAGTGGAACAGGCGAGCAAGTGTGCAGGTGTGCGTCATATGAGAGGCCCCGTCTTACATTTCCTGCCAAAGATTTGGAAACTGGTCCGTGCGCAAAGCATTGTGGGGATTTTAAGACCGCGGAGGATACACATGTGCAGCCTCGAAATTTCCGGTAGAATTCCAAGTATGCTGGACATTGGAACAGTCCTTCTGCGGCACTCGATGATGTAGCATCCTTGAAATAGTGGCTCTGGAGCAGCTTTACTCGACATTGAGAAACACCCACACACTCAATCTCACACACACACTCACTCACACACTCACTCACACACTCACTCTCACACACTCTCTCACTCACACACTCACTCTCACACACTCTCTCACTCACATACTCACTCACACACTCACTCACATACTCTCTCTCACTCACACTCACTCACACACTCACACACTCACTCACACTCTCACTCACACGCTCTCACTCACTCACACACTCTCTCTCACTCACACACTCACTCACACACTCACACACACACACTCACTCACTCACTCACTCACTCACACACTCTCTCTCTCACTCACACGCTCTCTCTCACTCACACACTCACTCACACACTCACTCACACGCTCACTCACACACTCACTCACTCACTCACACACTCACTCACTCTCACTCACACGCTCTCTCTCACTCACACACTCACTCACACGCTCTCTCTCACTCACACACTCACTCACACACTCACTCACTCACACACTCTCTCACTCACACACTCACTCTCACACACTCTCTCACTCACACACTCACACACTCACTCACACACTCTCTCTCATCACACTCACTCACACACTCACACACTCACTCACACTCTCACTCACACACTCACTCACACGCTCTCTCTCACTCACACACTCTCACACTCACACACACACACACTCACTCACTCACTCACTCACTCACACACTCTCTCTCACTCACACGCTCTCACTCACTCACACACTCTCACTCACACACTCACTCACACGCTCACTCACACGCTCTCACTCACACACTCACTCACTCACTCAC